>NW_025536163.1:0-67087 GCF_020615455.1 Coregonus clupeaformis | reverse complement strand
TCTAACCACACACCAGGCAATAGTTTGACCAAATCCATTTGACTGCATGAAATATGTAAATGTTTTACAGCCATGTTTGAGTTGAATATTTTCTAATAGTATTTCTCTCTCTCTCTTTCTCCCTTTCACTCACTCTTAGGACCCGGAAACTCCAGATCAGAAACATTCCTCCACACCTGCAGTGGGAGGTGAGTGCCCCTGGATTGACCATAACATCGTTAGCGTCTCTCAACCAGTTAGTGTTACTTTTATATGGAAAAGCATAGGTTAGTCCCTGCGCTACAAAGGTTGCTTTCATCCCACGATCGCAGATCATAATATACAACAAATTAATCAGAATCTGTTCAGGATGTTCTGTGTAGTCATCTGAGATGAGAGTCAGTTAGGGGGGTAAAGGGCATTTAGATTGACTGCGGCTGCGTGTGTGTTCATATGTGCATTTGTGTCTTTATTGTGTGTGTGCTGGCGTGGGCGTTGAGCGGCGCACACTGCCGCTGACAGCTGGACGAAGACAGGTCACATGGCTCTGCTAAGGCGGGGCTCTCTCTCTCTCTCTCTCTCTCTCTCTCCTCTCCACTCCATCCTGCCAGCGCTCGCGTGCAGTGCAGCATGTCCTTCCCTAGCTAGCCACACGAGGGTGACGTTTCTCCACCCACATTATAGCCCTGAACATGAGCCACAGTCAGCAAGGAGTAAAAAAATTGGCCCAACGTCAGAATTTGAAACCCTGTTACAGACACTTCTAACTCATTACACCAGGCAGTCAAACCAAGCTTCTGGATGGCCATTTAACAGACGCTTTTACCAGCGACATACAGTAGTGGCTGCATAAATTATACGTATGGGTGGTCCTGGGAATCAAACCCACTATCCTGGCATTGTAAGCACCATGCTCTACCAGCTGAGCTACACAGGACATCAGTGTCTGATTTGGACCAGGGAAGCCTCTCTTTCCAATCAGTCACACTAATCGATTAAGTGGCAGGTTGAAATGATGCAGACACTTTGGCCCTTGAGGACTGGAACTGCTTTAAAGTGTTGTAGCAAGGGAGACAAATAGGAGAACATTGGAGAAACCCAGTTCAGGTGCAAATGTTGAAACACAACAATAATGAAATCGTGTTCTCCCCTCCCTAGGTGCTGGATGGTCTGCTGGCCCAATATGGAACCGTTGAGAACTGCGAACAAGGTAAGATAAAGTTATTCTATTCTATTCATAACCAGTCAGACTTCGCTCTGAACACCTCATCTGCAAATCCGATGATAAGGCTTCCTTTACACACTCACTGGGCGAGATAATAATGCAAGGAGATTCACAGTATTTCTTGCACGTCGCACAATGCTTTCTGTTTTCTATCCCTGAGACCTGACCAGATCTGCTTTCCCTATCCATCTGTGCTACAAAACAAAAACATATTCATAAAGCGTCTCATAGAAGGAGTGCTGATCTAGGATCAGGTCCTACCTGTCCAGGTAATCTTAATCATTAAGATCTAAAAGGCTAAACTGATTCTAGATCATCACTCCTAATCTGAGGCGCTTTATGAATAAGGGGTCCTGATCAGAGATCTGAGATTCCTTCTGTAGTCCAAGCACCTCCCTTCGTGAATACAGCTCATTAAGAAATAGATTGAGTATACCAGTCTACCGGAAACCCTGCAAGAGGGAAGTCTTTATGTCAGTGGTAAATCGCTGCTTCTCAGTCAGCGAATCAGATTGATCAATGGGATAGCCCATGCTCTGTCATAGGTCAATCAAGGAGGTGGGTTTATAGCCTCTGACTTATGCAATCTCCCCTCCTCTCTCTCCTCCCTTCACATCTCTCGCTCTCCTCTCCTCCTCTCTCTCCTTGCATCTCTCTCCTCCCCTCTCCTCTCACTCTGGCTCCTTTTCTTAGTGAACACAGACAGTGAGACTGCGGTTGTCAACGTCACATATGGAACTCGGGAACATGCCAGACAGTAAGTCTCCCATAGTGCCTGATCTTTTCTATATCTCTACTTCCAAATGTACCCACTCCATATCCTTTCACACCTTGCTTATCTGCATGTCTTTGTGTCCATATAATATATGCCATTTAGCAGACACATTTATCCAAAGGGACTTACAGTCATGAGTGCATACATTTTACATATGGGTGGTCCCAGGAATCAAACACACTATTTGGGAATTGCAAGCACCATGCTCTACCAACTGTGCTACAGAGGACCATATGAATGAAGTGTATAGTGCTAAATTATGCCCTAATTACTCTCAATATTTAACACAGTAATACATGATAAGACTCCCAGCTGTTTGAATCTTTGTCAAACTCCACATGTTGATGCATGAAACACTACATTACCAAAAGTATATGGACACCTGCTCGTTGAACATCTCATTCCAAAATCATGGGCATTAATGTGGAGTTGGTCCCCCTTTTGCTTCTATAACAGCCTCCACTCTTCCGGCAAGGCTTTCCACTAGATGTTGGAACATTGCTGCGGGGCACTTGCTTCCATTCATCCACAAGAGCATTAGTGAGGTCGGGCACTGATGTATGGCGATTAGGCCTGGCTCGCAGTCGGCGTTCCAATTCATCCCAAAGGTGTTCGATTGGGTTGAGGTCAGGGCTCTGTGCAGGCCAGTAAAGTTCTTCCTCACGATCTCGACAACATTTTTGTATGGACCTCAGTTTGTGCACAGGGGCCTTCCCCAAACTGTTGCCACAAAGTCGAAAGCACAGAATCGTCTAGAATGTCATTGTATGCTGTAGCGTTAAGATTTCCCTTCATTGGAACTAAGGAGCTGAAACCATGAAAAACAACCCCAGACCATTCCTCCTCCACCAAACTTTACAGTTTGCTCTATGCATTGGGGCTGGTAGCATTCTCCTGGCATCTGCCAAACACAGATTCATCCGTCGTACTGCCAGATGGTGAAGCGTGATTCATCACTCCAGAGAATGCGTTTCCACTGCTCCAGAGTCCAATGGCGGCGAGCTTTACACCACTCCAGCCGATGCTTGGCATTGCACATGGTGATCTTAGGCTTGTGTGCGGCTGCTCGGCCATGGAAACTCATTTCATGAAGCTCCCGACGTTGCTTCCAGAGGCAGTTTGGAACTCAGTAGTGAGTGTTGCAACCGAGGACAGACGATTTTTACGCACTTCAGCACTCAGCGGTCCCGTTCTGTGAGCTTGTGTAACCTACTACTTCGCGGCTGAGCCATTGTTGCTTCTAGACGTTTCCACTTCACAATAACAGCACTTACAGTTTACCGGGGCAGCTCTAGTAGGGTGGAAATTTGATGAACTGACTTGTTGGAAAGGTGCCATCCTATGACGGTGCCACGTTGAAAGTCACTGAGCTCTTCAGTAAGGCCATTCTACTGCCAATGTTTGTCTATGGAGATTGCATGGCGGTGTGCTCGATTTTATGCACCTGTCAGCAACGGGTGTGGCTGAAATCCACTAATTTGAAGGGGCTGTCCACATACTTTTGTAAATATAGTGACCTCTAGTGGTATGATAGTAGGACTGCAGTTGGGGATTGTGCTGCAACATGAAAAATTATCAAATAAATTAAAGATTAACTACACCACATGCAGCCGATGGATATGGCCAAAGTAGAAGGTTTCACTTAAGAAAAGCACTGTTTTGAGACTTTGGCTTTCAAAGTCCAGGTTCTATTTTATTTTAGTAAAAACAGATAAAACTCATCATTATAGAAAGGTTTTCAGAAAACCTCATGGGTGAAAGACACAAGCCACGGGAACTCTTTCTTTCTCTTTTGTCATCCTTATAAATGACCATTTCATAAATGACAATTTCTAGTTTTGCTGATATTGTCGATGTATGATTAAATGTGAAATCTAACATCCACCTCTTTCTCCCAGGGCTATCCAGAAGCTGAACGGCTATGAGTTTGAGAACAACTCCTTGCGCGTCTCCTACATCCCAGATGAGACGTCCGATGTCGACTCCCAACGCGGCCCAGACAACAGTCGTCGCCCCGGTTACGGACCCCGCGGCCCACGTGGCGGTTCCCCGGGCTCGGGCATGCCCTCAAAACACCACCACGCTGACATCCCCCTCCGACTCCTGGTGCCCACCCAATACGTGGGGGCCATCATCGGCAAGGAGGGTGCCACCATCCGCAACATCACCAAACAAACCCAGAGCAAGTGAGTACCAATATGAGTTGACCAATATAAGTAACAGATGAGTACCAGAGAACCAGATCAAGTGAGTGCAAGTCACCGATATGGCCTCTAAAAGAGAACATGTTGCTAGAATAGACAGAGCAAAGCCATTACTGATATAAGGCTTTACATCCCATCTTTGTTAAGGCTTTGAAAGTGAATATGAAAATGTACTGGGAGCATTGCACAACCCAAAGGGCTTTCGATTGAATTCAAACAAACCAAAAGTGGTGGAAATTGCTGTCTCCGCCCTGCCACCTGTTTGTGGACACCATACTGTATGGCCAAACGGACTCTCCTGCGTTTCTCCGTCCCTGTTTCTAGAATCGACGTCCATCGCAAAGAGAATGCCGGCGCAGCTGAGAAGCCAATCAGCATCCACTCCACCCCTGAGGGCTGCTCCTCTGCCTGCCGTATGATCCTGGACATCATGCAACAGGAGGCTAAGGACACCAAGACGTGAGTGCAGTGTCCATGAAGCAGCTGTCAAACCTGCACAGTGTGAAAACGTTAAAGTGACCCTCCAGCTATTTTGTAACATTTCCCATTGAAAAACGGTATCTCCAATTCTGCAAAGGCTGGATGTTTATGCATGCAGTTAGGAAACAGTATATTTTATTTTCTTCTGTGTTTAATCTCATACTGTGTTCTCCTCATCCTCTCAGTGCTGAGGAAGTACCCCTGAAGATCCTGGCTCACAATAACTTTGTAGGCCGACTGATCGGCAAGGAGGGGCGCAACCTGAAGAAAGTGGAGCAGGACACCGACACCAAGATCACCATCTCCCCGTTAGTCACTCACATCTAAAAACATACATCTACACACATCATGAAACACACAGGTCCCTGGGTATGTTTACGCAGAGTTGCCATGGTCAATTAGGAAAGATCATGCAACATGTGATGGAAACCTATGACAACATCCAATGACTGAGACTGTTCAAATGTACTGAGTTCTTTGTTCATTATTGTAGTCGCCAATTATCAACTATGGTTCCTTTTTCTCCCTTTTTCTCCTCTCTCCTTCTTCTTTCTTTCTGTTTCTTATCTTCCTCCTTTTCCACCTGACCTCTCCCTCTTTCCTCTCCTCCTCCTCTTTCACCTCTCCCACCCTGTCTCTTCCTTCCCTCCGCTCCTGTCTGCAGACTGCAGGACCTGACCGTGTACAACCCAGAGAGGACCATCACAGTGAAGGGACCCATCGAGGCCTGTTGTCTGGCCGAGACAGAGATCATGAAGAAAGTGCGTGAGGCCTATGACAATGACATGGCCGCCATGAATGTGAGTCAATGCTCAATAAGGTTACTGGCCTTCAATTCTCTTCAAAACACAATGGTCTCTCACATAGATCTTTCCCATGCCCCTGGCACTTTAGGTTGCCACCTGTATTTGTTGACTTTAATAGAGAGAAACGCACATACAGTCATTGTCACGTGCACTCAAACTATCATGCACTCTCAGATCAGTTCCTTTGGCACTTACCTGCTTCTTGTCTCCAGCAACAGACTCATCTGATTCCCGGACTGAACCTGGGAGCGCTTGGACTTTTCCCCCCTTCCAGTTCCATGCCCCTTCCCCCACCAGGCAACTCTGCATCCGGAGCCCCCTACGGCTCTTTTGGGGTAAGTGCACAGGCTTCTATCGAAGCTAGTTGGGTTGCAGTCATTGAGCTTTAGTTTAGTTAGCTGTGTTTACAAACACTGATGCTAGCTCTCACAAACATGACCTCTGTCTGTCGTAGGGTTGGGTTGTGGTGTGGTAATAACCTCTAGATCAGTGGGTTACATCTTGGTTGGGCTGTGGTCATGTTGTGATATAGTTGTAACTGTTTCATGTCACCCTACAGGCCCCTGAGCAGGAGACAGTCCATGTGTACATCCCGGCCCAGGCGGTAGGAGCTATCATCGGCAAGAAGGGACAGCATATAAAACAGCTGAGCCGCTTCGCTGGAGCATCAATCAAGGTGAGAGATTTACTAGTATACACAGACATTCACTCAAACAAGGAATTTGGTCAATGAGGAAAGATCATGCACCAAGCTGATGTAAATAGTGCATTTCATCACCGCTCTGAAACTGATTAGAAAAAAAACGATGACTTTTTGAGACACCTATACTTGTACTTATCATGTCTCTGTAAACGACGTCACTCTGCTTGCTTAGCGAGTACCACTTCCTCCCGATATACCTGACTCGAACTCGGAACCTCTGCCTTGCTAGCACACGTGACCGCCCTCCTGAAGCATCTTACCAGTCGGCGCCACGCGAAAAGCTAGCTATTCACTGTTGCAAGTGGGGACACTTCAGGCTGAGGAGTAAGTTTCACACATCCCCATGTGCTACATTCACCCCCAAACTTACTCAACAGCGACCCCAGCGTTGAGCTGAGCGCAACTGTAGATCCGGGTCATGGCACCACTGTAAAGGACATCACGCTGCTTGTTTAGCGAGTACCACTTCCTTCTGATTCGGCCCATACCTGGCTCAAACTCGGGACCTCTGCCTTGCTTGCACACATGATCGCCCTTCTGAGGCGTCTTAACAGTCGGCGCCACGTGAAAAGCTAGCTAATCGCTGGCACAAGTGGGGACACTTCAGGCTGAGGAGTAAGTTTCACACATCCCCATGTGCTACATCTCCATAATCCCTTCCAGACCTCTATCTATGTGGTTTAAGTCGACCTTCATATATTTTCCCCTCCAGATTGCCCCAGCTGAGGCTCCAGACTCCAAGATGCGAATGGTCATCGTAACCGGCCCACCTGAGGCCCAGTTCAAGGTACAGTAGAATGGGAGCATGATCGGACAATCTCTTTTTCAGCCTCTGTTTGTCATAGTGTTCATATCATTGTTCAGAACTGGGAGCCCTCTTCTTGGGGTTTGCATCTTTCTTTGTGTGTGGTCTCTGCTTGCCTGTCCTTCCTTCTCTTCCTCCATCCATTTCCTCTCCTCCACCCTGTATTTCCCTACTTTTAGCCTTACCCTCTTCCTCTCCTTCCTACTCTCTTTTTCCCTCCATATCCCTGTTCAAGTCACATGTCAAGCCAGAGGTGTAGTTACTTTTCGATGTCAAACTGACTTTGACTCTTTGTCGCCACCTCAGGCTCAGGGCAGGATTTATGGCAAACTGAAGGAGGAAAACTTCTTTGGGCCGAAGGAGGAAGTGAAGCTGGAGACGCACATCAAGGTAGCTGCTGCCGCTGCCGGCCGAGTCATCGGAAAAGGCGGAAAGACGGTGAGTGTAGAGGGTCTTCTCTGGGTCCTGTTCAGGTTCCGTCACGTTGTCTTTTTGGCATAGCTTGTACCCTGTATTACAATCAATTCTGTTCCTCTATTTCCTTGTGGCTATCCTCTCCTGAGCTAGAATAACTGAGCATAGGACCACTAATCACTACAAACAGTCATGTTTGTTTTATCTAAGTGCAAATCACTAACAAAACCTTCTTATTCCTCAGGTGAATGAGCTACAGAACCTCACTGCAGCTGAGGTGGTGGTCCCTCGCGAACAGACCCCAGACGAGAATGACCAGGTTATTGTCAAGATCATCGGCCACTTCTACGCAAGCCAGGTGAGGATCTCCTAGTCCTCACTCTCTTTCATAAGCTGCCTATAGAAGTTGGCTATAGAACCTACCGAGATTTGAAGAGGCCCCAACCTCTCCTCATCATCTCCATCAACAGTTTGTCCAGTACTCTTCAGTCTCTTCACTTGCTCACTCATATGTTGTTGTTCCTCCTGCAGTTGGCCCAAAGGAAGATCAGGGACATTCTTACGCAGGTCAGGCAGCAGCAGAAGGGAGGTTTGGGGGAGCGCCAGGGGGAGCGCCAGGGGCCACACCCACAGGCCCTGTCTGAGATGGGGTCCTCCCAGGGACTGGCACAGGAGCCCCGGCCCCAGAGAAAGTGACGCGGCAGAGGGACCTTACCGGACGGACAGACAGAAAAAACGGACGGAGGATAGATGAACGGACGGATAAAAGAGAGCGACACACGGACCCAGCGATAGACAGGGAGAGATGCGAGTCAAACTGAGTCAGAGAGAGGAAACGCCTGAGAGAGGACAAAGTTTAGAGAGGAAAAAAAGAGAGAAAAAATAAACTTAGAGAAAACAGACACCAGATGCCAGGCCAGAGCGACTGACTGGGAATGGTGGGTTGTTTAGAGGAGGTGGCAGGTAGAGGCCTCCTTGTGTGTTTCAGAGAGGGTCTCTCTCTCACACCAATGGGGGGCATTTGGTTCTCCTCATATGGAGAGTGACTACTCTCCCTGATCACACTTGGATGGGCCAGCCTACTTTATACTAAACCCACACTGAACTCTTAACCATCTCCAGCCAGTCCTATATTTTAAGGGTGGTTTTTTTTTAAAGATAAAGATATATGTATAGAAATGTTTATTCAGAGGTATTATTAATAGAATGCAGTGATCGGGAGCCGGGAGATGGGGCGGGGAAGCCATTGCGGTGGGGGGCAGGGTCATGGATCAGGTGACCCTTCGTCAGCCAATGAAAGTTCAGCAGAGGGGCCGCAGTTGTTAACACTGCTCTTTGACTCCTTCATAGAAAACTACGAAGAAAAAAAAGAAAATATGAGGTTGTAAATATAATCTTCATGAAATGTAATGAAATGCTGCGCTCGATCGCCTTGCCTTTTGGGGTCGCCTCAAGACTCAGGTCTGCCTCGTTTCCGAGGCACTGTTTGTTCCTGAGGTCTCGATTGGAGTCTGGTGGTTGGAGCAGTGAGAGTTCAGTAAGTGCGTGGAGGCCGCAGCTAGTCCTGCAGTTCTATTGCAGAGGCTTAGCTCCGAGACGCGGACGAGAACGACCGTAAACTAGCTAGCCATGCTCGCTGGCGAGCGGCCCACGCCTAAATGGCATATTTTATATATATTATATATATGATATGTGAGTTAACCCGGTCCCTCAGGGAGAATGAATTGAGGGCAAGGATAAATACTGTGGACAGTTGAGCCAGATATGTAGCAGTCCTGCAATGACTGACAGACAAGAGGTCTTATTTGATTTTGCTCATTTCCTTTTCATGCTCAGACCCAATCTAGACCCAAACCGGTTCTTTGGAACCCCCTGTGTGTTCTGGATTTCGTTTTATTGGATCTACGAAAACGTCAAAAACTAAATCCATTGGTTAATTTGATACCAAGCAGGATTGGTCTTTGAGGACCAAGACTACATGGGTCAGGTGGGTTGATCCACAGTCCTTGCCTCTAGATGGAAAGGTAATAACAGTTAGTGGGGAATGGCTTCCTCTCTCTCTCCCCCTCCGCTGAAGGCCTGCCGGTGACGCTTCCAGACCCCACCTAATGAAAGAGGGGTAGAAGCATGGTTACTAGAAAAGATTAGATCAAATGAAATTAAAAATAAAAACCTACCTCAGGGTATTGTTACCTCAGTATTCCTAACTTCTTTTTTTTGCTTGCTGGTGTTTTATATAAAGCTGATAGTCCTGAATATTTTTTATTTTTTTAAGGGAAAAATATTTTTTTTTAGGTTTTGTCTTGTTGCTTTGGTAATTTTTTTCTGTTTTTTTGGTGTGACTTTTATTTTGAAAATCAGAATGACCCAGAGGTGATGCCCCAGAAGAGCAAAGTGAAATTAGCCAACAATGGCCAGGTGATAGAGGACCATGTCATGTGTTGTCGTGCCTGCTTTGGGGGCAGCCTCTGGCTCTTGCTGAAGTATGATTGGAGCATTCAGTCTTTAAAATCAGAGTATTGGCCAATGGGGAATGGCGCTGTTAGTCAAGAGGGTCTCTGGGCACATGTTGGTCCATACCACACCATGGGTGTGGGTTATGATCAGGTCCCAGTAATTATGTTTTTGACATGTTCAAAAGGTTATTTATGATTATATATGTTTGTCATACAAGCTATAATTTGTTATACTGCTGAACTAGAATACTGACAACATGACAGGCCAGGTTTTTGAGGCAGAACTCCCATGATATGACTTTGACCACTGTGTATCCGAGGCCCTCTTGTCTGTTTCATGATGACATCATCTTAATGCGCAGAATGTTTACTTACATGTTGCAGTCCATCTTTAGTGCTGTGCCAGAGAAATGTTGATGTAAGACTAAAGGGCGTTCAATCTGTCCCCTTGCTCTGAAAACACTGAATGTGAATATTTATTAGCTCTGTGCACTGACCAATAAGCCTCAGCCCTCCCCATTTCTCATGCTCTTGATCTGTGAGTGTGATTGCGTGTGGGTTTGGGTGTGTTAGTGTTTTTTTGTTTATTGGTTTTAAGTGTTAAATTTTTTGTGGGGGAAGTGGTGGGGTGTAAAAAAGCAGAAAAAAGTAGAAAGATAACCTATGGCCTCGGTTTGTCTTTCAATAGACAGAGGGTATTCAATAACCTTTTAAAAATGGGAGCAAAAAGCAAGGAAGTTGAAAAATGCATAAAATAAATAGATTTAACCTGTTCATAAGATGTAAAAGGAAACCGATAACCAGACTTTTGTATTTTTGAAATAACTATGGGGAAATAAATCTTGAAAAAATGATGGAAAAGCCGAAGACTAAAACGTGCCAGGTCATTGACACTGCCAGATATACATCATTTCCACAACCTGAGCTACTCACTAAACACATCCAGTAGACTGGCCAGCGGCTTTGAAACATACTTTCTTACATTGACAGGTGAAAGTCTATTCTACTGTTTATGCTTCCATTTTTTTTCAAGAGACGGCAACTTCTTGTTTCACCATGGCAAGAGCTAACCTGACATGTTTAGAGATCTCCTTGGCAATGAGCCTATGAGTCCATCATCATGTGGGGTACAAATGCTCCTCAGAAGTTTCCGTCTCTTTCCGACCCATAGAGCTCTGTTCACAAACACCAAGACACACTATTTTGGATTATTCAGACTGCAGCCTTTTTTTTTTTTGTATACAGCAAGCTTTATTTGGACATGACATCTGGTTAAATACTGTTACACTAATTGAATAATGTAAACAACTAAATATTGAAATGACCGAGAACCTCCAGGACTTTTTAAAAACTTGATGCAATTTAGTAAGGGAGGCGTAGAAGAGTGATGGGAGATGGGCCAATCTTTTGGGGAAAGCGGGGAGGGACTGTTATCTACTATGTCAGAGACTGACAGAAAAATAGTGTACCATTGTTTGACGTACAATAATTGCCTATTTGTTTTACGTCACTGGAAATGCAACTGTAGACCCATATAGTCCGGTCAAAGTTGACTTAACATCACACAAGTAACCTCCTCCTCTCCTCTAGTTTTCTTTCACTATCTCACCACCCTGGTTTAAGATCCTTCTACCCACACTCTCTTACTACCAGGATTTTATTTGTAATTTTCTGTACTCCACAGGACTAGGAGTACCTTTAAAAAAAAAAAAAACAATTATTTTTTTGGAGTTGAGGGGAACTACAGAGTCCTCCACCCTCTCTTACGCTGGCCTCGATTGTGTTCGTTTTCTCACTTCTGTTCAGATGTTTCTAGTTTTATTACATATACTTTTTTCAATTTGTTTCTGTTGCTTTAGTTTGGAAAAATAGTTGATTACATTTTTTTCTGATCCTTTTTTAAATGCACAGATCTCTTAAACAGCTACTAAAAAAAAAAAATACTAACATGTAACGCATTACATGACGTAAGTAATAACTGTGCCAAACACAAGTTTTTATACTCAAAAAGACAAATAATAAGAATTTGGTTTTATCTGGAATGGATGACACCTGGTCTGTTCACTGAGTGGCTTACTCTCTGGTCCTCACACTTTAAAACACTATAACATGAAATCCATGCTCGTTGTCTGTGGCAAAGCGAATGGCTCACTATTGTGTCCACAAACAAAATTCCTCTCATCTCTAAACTGAAGTCCTTTTTTATGCAATTTGAGTGATATGTTGACAAGCTGTATTCATGGCCGACATTTGGCATGTGGACTGTTGATTATCCACTTATAAAACAAACCCACAACAATATGACAAAACTCTTTTGAAACTTCCCATCAAAGCTTGTAGCTTAGCATATTGACGACAGATTCAAGCTCTCGTAATGACGGCTATGATTATTGAAACAAAGATGCACACCACAATGGTTTTTTTCCTCATTGGTAGACTCTGGTCTTCACTTAAACGAGACATCATAGATGGGTGCTACAAAGATGAAACAAACCTCACACATACAGTGGGGAAAAAAAGTATTTAGTCAGCCACCAATTGTGCAAGTTCTCCCACTTAAAAAGATGAGAGAGGCCTGTAATTTTCATCATAGGTACACGTCAACTATGACAGACAAAATGAGAAAAAAATTTCCAGAAAATCACATTGTAGGATTTTTAATGAATTTATTGGCATATGATGGTGGAAAATAAGTATTTGGTCAATAACAAAAGTTTCTCAATACTTTTGTTATATACCCCTTGTTGGCAATGACACAGGTCAAACGTTTTCTGTAAGTCTTCACAAGGTTTTTCACACACTGTTGCTGGTATTTTGGCCCATTCCTCCATGCAGATCTCCTCTAGAGCAGTGATGTTTTGGGGCTGTCGCTGGGCAACACAGACTTTCAACTCCCTCCAAAGATTTTCTATGGGGTTGAGATCTGGAGACTGGCTAGGCCACTCCAGGACCTTGAAATGCTTCTTACGAAGCCACTCGCTTCGTTGCCCGGGCGGTGTGTTTGGGATCATTGTCATGCTGAAAGACCCGCCACGTTTCATCTTCAATGCCCTTGCTGATGGAAGGAGGGTTTCACTCAAAATCTCACGATACATGGCCCCATTCATTCTTTCCTTTACACGGATCAGTCGTCCTGGTCCCTTTGCAGAAAAAACAGCCCCAAAGCATGATGTTTCCAACCCCATGCTTCACAGTAGGTATGGTGTTCTTTGGATGCAACTCAGCATTCTTTGTCCTCCAAACATGACGAGTTGAGTTTTTACCAAAAAGTTATATTTTGGTTTCATCTGACCATATGACATTCTCCCAATCCTCTTCTGGATCATCCAAATGCACTTCAGACGGGCCTGGACATGTACTGGCTTAAGCAGGGGGACACGTCTGGCACTGCAGGATTTGAGTCCCTGGCGGCGTAGTGTGTTACTGATGGTAGGCTTTGTTACTTTGTTCCCAGCTCTCTGCAGGTCATTCACTAGGTCCCCCCGTGTGGTTCTGGGATTTTTGCTCACCGTTCTTGTGATCATTTTGACCCCACGGGGTGAGATCTTGCGTGGAGCCCCAGATCGAGGGAGATTATCAGTGGTCTTGTATGTCTTCCATTTCCTAATAATTGCTCCCACAGTTGATTTATTCAAACCAAGCTGCTTACCTATTGCAGATTCAGTCTTCAGACGGAAAATTTTGTTTTTGGTGTCCTTTGACAGCTCTTTGGTCTTGGCCATTGTGGAGTTTGGAGTGTGACTGTTTGAGGGTTGTGGACAGGTGTCTTTTATACTGATAACAAGTTCAAACGGGTACCATAATTTTTTTTTCCCCCTCGCTCCAAGACTTAGCCATAAGATTGTTTTTATCAACCAGGCAAGAGCGAACAATGCATGTTACAGTATTTTTTTTCATTCACTTTAATTTTTTTTATTTTTTTTCATTTTACCTCTCCGGCTTAGAGTTGGGACTGTAAAAATTAAATAGAAATACAGAGGGTGAAGTGGGGTGCAGGAGCAGGGAGGGAGAGGTCTATGTGTGGGGAGCGACTGGGTCTATTATGGGCATCCTCAGTAGGCCTGGGACATGTTGGTTTGAGTGATAAGGGGCCACCGAGGATTGGAACAAAGTTAATAAATGGGAAACTAAACCCTTGTTGCTCTTTTGGTGGGGCAGGGATTGTTCGGTCTCTCTTGAATGAGAACCCTGAGGGCCCTGAAATTTATTCTGTCCCTCAGTAGATAAACCACACTCTGTGCCTGTTGCACATTTCTCTCCGTGACCACTTTGGATAACCAGCTCCCCCAGAGGCCCTCACCTTGGGGTCCTGAGGCCCAGTGTCCCACCCTCCTCCTCCCACAGTCCTCCTCCAGCTCTGCCCCTCTTCCACCATCCCTCCCTTTGTCTTCACTTCCTGGTTCAACGGACACGATACCTGTAACCATGTAATTTTTTTGTTGATCTACCTCTTAGGAAAAAATTAGGTAAAAGGTCAAATTAGAAAAGGACACAAAAAAAGTGTAACATTTGAAAATGCTCAAATTAAAATTAAGTAAATGAATAAATAACTGGGTAGCGGCATCTCCATATACTGTAGTTCATAGTCTATTAAAGGAAAATAAAAACTTTTACTTCTTCCAAAGATGATTTCGTTTTCTCCATTGTTAGAAATTGTTTTGAAAGGATTATGAAAAGGAAAAAGTCAAGGGGGAGAGATTAACTGAAGTCATTTTTTTTATCGAAAAACAAATAACGATATTTAATTTCCAATTGCATTTTTGTTCTTTCATTAGACTTACGTTTTAGCCTCAAAAATTCTTCATCTTTTTTTGTTTGATTTATTTTCTGATTGCTTTTTCAAATGACATAGGATTGTATTTCTTGTGTTTGGATGCATTAGGATTCTCTCTCTGTGAACTGCAACATAATAACACTCGGTGAAACCTTTTCAGAGCAGCATGATGTCTAAACGATTCGATTTTTTATTTTAATTTTTTATGATTCATTTGAAAAGAAAGGACCTGTTTAGCTGCAGTCTCCGGAGAAGCTGGAGGAGGAGGACATGGAGAGAGAGAGGCCCATCTTTCGGGCTCTGCTCTGCTGCCAGCCCTCCTCCACCTCTGGGGCCTTGGCCTTTCTATTTCTGCCTGCCTGATTTCTTTAGTTCTCATCAAGACTTGTTTTAAACTCCTTGTAAACAAAACAGAGCATAGATATGAATGTGTTATTAAAAGACGAGAAAACCGGAACCCGCTTCTGTCTTGTGTGTTTTCTGTGTTATCTTTTTACTCTATACAATACCTCCACCACACTGCCTTCTTCACCCACTGTGGTCTTTACAGAAAAATTACAATGAACCACATAACTAGAATAATTCATTATATTTATTTGAGTGGAACACTGTGTATCATCACATCAGAGGCCTCGATCTAGCGTTTGGAATTCCAATCAAAGATATCAATGAAAAGTCTAGGGACTCTATGGCTATATCTGCATTTTCTGCAAATATTTGCAAAGAGGATGCACTTTAGGTATTGAACTTTCTTGGAATTTCTTAGAAGCAACCTAAAACACTTGTATTAACAAATCTACTTCTTTAAGCCTATATCTGGAGACACTCTCAACAGGAGTTTACCAAAATGCTTTACTTTCTGAGGCAATGTGTTCCTCTGACACATATCATAATTATATCATGGGTATGTACACACTTGGCTAGGTCAAGGTCCTATAATTTTATGTTTTTTACGGTCTATACATTTAACAGTGCCCCCTCTTGTAAAAACATACCCAGCTAGCACATAACGTTCTGAGAACCAACTCTTAAGCTTGTGTTATTCAAAAGATACCCAGCTAGCACATAACGTTCTGAGAACCATATGTTTCTTAGGTGGGAATTTCAGTACTTCAGCATAACTTTTTCTGCAGGTTTCCTCATGGTTCTATTTAAAGTTAATGTTCTCAGAACATTAAGAAAACATTCCATAAAAACCACAAGAAAACATTAGTAATGCTCAAAGAACGTTCTAAGAATGTTACTTTAAAACATATACATTCCGTTCTCGGCTCCAACAAAACTCTCTCTATTCTCTATCTTGTTAAGTGTGTTCACGTGTGTTGGCCAAGAGCACTAATTGGCGACACCTGATCTTAATGAGTGCTTGTTTCCTTTGAAATTGGGGTGTGTTAGAATACACTAAAATGAACCGCTTTGTATGAGTTAAAAACACATGTCATGCTAGCTCCATCCTGGTGGTGCTGTGGACTAATTCCATGGATAGAGAACAGAAGATCATAGGTTTGAGCCTAACTGACGCCCGTGCCACAATAAAAAATGAAACGTTTTTGCATGATTAATGCCTAAGCAAAATAATTTCCATGTGTCCAATCTGTGCTTGGAGTTCAAAACAGTTAACCCAAACTAAGCTAGCAGTGTTATTAAAAGTCTTATTAAAACATTCATTTAAAGTTTTAAGGAAGTTATTCTAAAACCTCCAAATAACCTCTCATTTCCACTCTCAGAACGTTAATAAAACCTCCCAGGAAATCTTTCAGGGAACCATAGTAAAACATTCTCAGAACCTTCCTGCAACCTAAAAATGAACGTTCTCAGAACAAGCAAATGTTCACTTCTGTTCTCAGAACGTTTAAAACCTTTCAGTTTTACAGGTCAGGAAAACGTATGACTTAGTTCCCAGAACCCATGTGAAACCAAAAACGTACGTTCCCACAACTTCCAAGGAACCAAATGTGCTAGCTGGGTAGTTTCCTGATTGAAATGTCACTAATCATACCTGTTTAAGACCAGCACTGTGGTGTGTTTTTACGTCTAAAATACTGTTGAGTTCGGTAGTCAGGAGCCTCTGCTGCTGATATATATTTTTTTAATTAAGGAAAATGAAAAAGCAGACCACTTCTAGGCTTTTCATAGATTTTCTTTCAAATGTTGTCTTCTATGAGAGAAGCCGCTCCCTTTTCCTTGACGCACCGTCTACTTTCAACCTAATTGGACAATAATCTATCCAATCACACCCCACGTTGTACGGCGGCCGCTCAATTTTGAAAACCAAAATGGCGACTGAGGCTGTTCAAGCGTAAGTTTCCTAAGCATTTTTATCAAATTGAATACTCTTATACAATGTATTTCAGCCCTATTCCATAATATCGTGCCTTTCGTCACATTTTGAATCGAGGTAAGTCTTCTTATAATAGTCTAGGTAATTATAAACCCCTAAAAAGAACTGTCAAGATGATGTTGTGAGTGCCTAGACAAGCAAGCTATCTGTTAACGTTAGCTAGCTATTCGGAGTTTGACTCTGAACCATCGTTTTCAGGTTGCTTTGAAAGATGCGACCATGTACATTTGGATTTGTACGATGGGGCAGAGCATCAGGAGGGTGGGGAAGCGGAGTTGATGGTGCCCTACCTAACTGTGAGTAGGTTAACACATCACCCTACTTTAGACACTTTGAAATGCTTGGCCAAACAACTCGTCAAAATGTTGGAGATGGTCAAAGAAAAATATATGCATGGCATTAATTACTTTTATAAGTACTATCTGTGTGTTGTTGTTGTTCAGGAGAGTCGTAGCAAACAGAAGATGTTGGGCAGACAGTTGTTTGTGCTGGATGACATGATGCAGCTTCTGGAGAGACTGGAGTCAACTGACCAGCTGCTTAATGAACCCTGCCCCCCAAACCCCGGTAACACACAGACACACCCAACACATAATCAGCAATAATGCCACTCAAGATATCCTTACTTCCATGGCATCTGAGTACCATGTAATAGTACTCGGAGGGGTCAGGTCTACCCCAGTGTAGTACTTTTGTAAATGACTGGTCTGCCTTGTTCAGGCAACGAGGCTCACAGACGCTGGAAGGCCCTGAAGAGTGAATATAAAGAGGGAGTCCAGGAGGTGGAGACACTCATCAGCACCCTACAGGACAGGATGGATAAACTGCACCACAAACGGAACAGACTGACACACCTGGTCACGGCACTAGAGAAGAAGGTATACACACTCACGGACACACACACACTTTAGTCTGTACGGTGACTTTCCACATCTTTGAAAAAGAAAGCAATCGGTTCCCTCACAATTTGCAGACATTCGACAGACATGGTCTTTCGTATGGTTACTTTGTTTAATAGTCCTGTGCCATGTTTTGGATGTGTAATCTGTCTTTCCACATCTCTCCCATAGAAAGAGCTCAGTCTGCAGATGGGGGAGGCCCTCCAGAGAGCCCACAATGCCTTGCGTGTGTGTGAGGGGCAGCTGGCCCAGCTGAGGGCGGAGACAGACGCCTCACTGGACCGCTTGGCTGACTGGCAGCACCTGAGAGAAGCGTGAGTGACAAGCAGCTCTATCCACCAATCATACGTCCTTGCAGAAACGTGTCCTATTTCTACTCTCCCACCTCCACTAATTTGCCCTGACTAGTCTTGCGCTACCACACTTCCATGTTGTTCACTCAGCTATTAGAACTCTCATTCAATTTCCCATTTCCTAATGAACGTGAGAAAGACAAATCAACCTTGATCCCCTAACCTAGCCCCTTGGTAATTGCAAACGAGGGTGGGCACCTGACTGCCCTGCTGCAGTCCGTACTCACCGCTCTCCCCTATTGTCTCCTGTCCTCAGCCTGCAGGGCTATGTGGAGGAGACACGGGGGGTGATGCAGTGTAGGCTGCTGTCGGTGGGGTCCTCGGAGCTGTGTGTGGAACTGAGGCCCCACTCCTGTGGGTCCTCCTCCTCCTCTGGCCAGCTGGAGCCCCTCAGACTGACCGTCACTTGGAGCCCTGATGACCACTTCCACCTCCAGGTAAACAACACAACTGACCTCCGAATTCGAAGCAAACAACATGGGGAGGGACCCACCTGAATGTGTCCAATAGAAACTCTCGTTTTAGTTGCAAAAAGTTTTCAGTTTGGAGTAATCGGTTTCCGTTGCAAAACTTTTTGCTACGGTGTGTGAGTAATGAATACACTCCTGGTTCGGTTTCCGGTCCCTTCGCCACTTTTCCATAGCTCCTTCCCCTGTTCCGGTTCCATCCTAGTTCCTACACCTCTTCTCCTTAGCTCCCCCTGAGCCCCTTTCCTGTCCCTGTCTCCTTGATGAGAATCATTGTTAGATTTAGCCAAGTAAGATATCACTCTACATTATTTCTCAGTTTTTGGCACCTATTGAGAAAAAAATATATATATTATGCCACCATTAGTCACAACCCCCACTTTCTCCCCCGTCCCTCTCCCTCCCTCTAGGTGTATCAAGGTACTGCAGGGCTGTTAGAGGAGTCAATTAAGGGTCACCTTTCTCACCTCAGTGCTGCCCTGCTGGAGGTCATGCAGTGCTACACCAGCCAGAGAGAGATGCTGGCTGAGATCCAGGCCCTGCACTCCAGGTACACACACACACAGTGCCTGCAAAGATCAGTCAGTGATCATAGAATCGAGACCCTTGATGTTCATTGATAAAGTGGAATTATGTTTCTTTCTGAGACTGAATCCTGTTGCTGTTTGAATGGCCTTACCACATGATCTGAAGCATTAAAAGCAGCCGTCTGAATATATCCCACTGCCTCTCTCTTGGAGAGGGATCATTGAGACACACAAACGCTAACAAAAACCCATATAAAACAGTTGTATACAATCAATCAGATCAACACAGTCAAACGGAGCGATTTCTGCAAACTAAAACATGCGGATTGGCGCTCAACAACCTACTTTTATTTATTTGATTGAATATTTAAAACATACAATATACTTGCAGTGAAGCCGCTCAACAACTGCATCACATTAGTCATCTAACAGACTCCCATCCAGAGCGACACACAGAAGCAACCAGGGTCAAAACCCTGCTCAAGGGCTCGTCGACAGATCTCCCACAAGGTCAGAAATGGGGACCCGAAACAGCGAGCCACCGGCCCAAGCTCCCAACCGCCCGTCCACCAGCCCCACAGTTCCCCGAGAGCTGCCCCTCAACCATCCCAGAACCCCGCCAACAAAATGAAAAAAGACCAAGATGCTATCAAGCAATTCATAAAAGGCCAACTATGTTTTCATGTATGCATTTACGTTATATTTCAATGTTAGCATGTCAAATGCCGACATCAGCCTCAGGAAACTGCCATTAGCTGGAGTTTTACTTTTTCTTATGTATTAGTTAACTTTGAACTCTCTCAGATCTCCCAACAGTACTATTTCTAAGGTCAATTTTAGATCAATGTTAAGCATTTTCAGCCATTCCTGAACCTGAGACCAGAAACAGGCTACCTGAGGACAATACCAAAATAAATGGTCTATTGATTCTGTTTCCTTACAACAAAATCTGCAGAGCTTCGATGATTGTATGCCCCAAATATTCAACATTTTGTTGGTGGCAAGAATTCTATATAATCTTTTTAGCTGAAAAGCATGAAGTCTTGAATCTTGCATCGTTTTATATATCAACTCTGTATATAACACCCTGTACCATAGAATCGGTACATCAGAAATCTCTTCCCAACTATTTTGCAATCTGTATGGCACAGCTGTCAACATCCTGGTCCTCAAATTAAACTGGTATAATTTCCTATTTTTGTTTCTTCCTCCCCGTTTCTATGGGCGCCGTTCCTACCCCCCTTGCCTCCTCCATTTTTGGGGTAATGCTTTAATCAATTGGTTGTAATCTTGGATTGAGCAGGCCTTCCCATACAATTCGGATAACTCCATGAAAGACATAACTCTACCATTCCAATTTACAATATCATTTAAAAACAAAATACCCTTTTCAAACCTTCCCATAAATACAGGTATTTTATCAACCAGCACATTTGAGTTCAGCCATAATATTTGTTGTAATATTTGTTCTATCTTTTCAGGGGGGTGAAATTGAAATTGTAGCCAGCTCTGCAATGCTTGTTTGAAAAAGAGAGATACTTAGAAAAAAATCATTTTCAATTAATTGAAAATGAGACATGGTAATCTGCACAAAGGCAAAAATGCCATTTTTAATCAATGGATGAGCTTTTCTTAGTAATCTACTTTAGAAACATTTAGGGTTCAAAAGTAAAACTTTTGAATAAGTGATGCTTTTAGAGAGAGGTTTAGTGCTTTTATATTTAATGATCTTAACCCACCCAATTCATATTCATTATATAGATAGGCACGCTTTATCTTGTCTGATTTACCATCCCAGATAAACCATAACTTGCTCAGCTACGAACCCATCAAAGACGATGTTTTTAATGACCCCCGATATACACTACTCAAAAAAATAAAGGGAACACTTAAACAACACAATGTAACTCCAAGTCAATCACACTTCTGTGAAATCAAACTGTCCACTTAGGAAGCAACACTGATTGACAATACATTTCACATGCTGTTGTGCAAATGGAATAGACAACAGGTGGAAATTATAGGCAATTAGCAAGACACCCCCCAATAAAGGACTGGTTTTGCAGGTGGTGACCACAGACCACTTCTCAGTTCCTATGCTTTCTGGCTGATGTTTTGGTCACTTTTGAATGCTGGCGGTGCTTTCACTCTAGTGGTAGCATGAGACAGAGTCTACAACCCACACAAGTGGCTCAGGTAGTGCAGCTCATCCAGGATGGCACATCAATGCGAGCTGTGACAAGAAGGTTTGCTGTGTCTGTCAGCGTAGTGTCCAGAGCATGGAGGCGCTACCAGGAGACTGGCCAGTACATCAGGAGACGTGGAGGAGGCCGTAGGAGGGCAACAACCCAGCAGCAGGACTGCTACCTCCACCTTTGTGCAAGGAGGAGCACTGCCAGAGCCCTGCAAAATGACCTCCAGCAGGCCACAAATGTGCATGTGTCTGCTCAAACGGTCAGAAACAGACTCCATGAGGGTGGTATGAGGGCCCGACGTCCACAGGTGGGGGTTGTGCTTACAGCCCAACACCGTGCAGGACGTTTGGCATTTGCCAGAGAACACCAAGATTGGCAAATTCGCCACTGGCGCCCTGTGCTCTTCACAGATGAAAGCAGGTTCACACTGAGCACATGTGATAGACGTGACAGAGTCTGGAGACGCCGTGGAGAACGTTCTGCTGCCTGCAACATCCTCCAGCATGACCGGTTTGGCGGTGGGTCAGTCATGGTGTGGGGTGGCATTTCTTTGGGGGGGTCGCACAGCCCTCCATGTGCTCGCCAGAGGTAGCCTGTCTGCCATTAGGTACCGAGATGAGATCCTCAGACCCCTTGTGAGACCATATGCTGGTGCGGTTGGCCCTGGGTTCCTCCTAATGCAAGACAATGCTAGACCTCATGTGGCTGGAGTGTGTCAGCAGTTCCTGCAAGAGGAAGGCATTGATGCTATGGACTGGCCCGCCCGTTCCCCAGACCTGAATCCAATTGAGCACATCTGGGACATCATGTCTCGCTCCATCCACCAACGCCACGTTGCACCACAGACTGTCCAGGAGTTGGCGGATGCTTTAGTCCAGGTCTGGGAGGAGATCCCTCAGGAGACCATCCGCCACCTCATCAGGAGCATGCCCAGGCGTTGTAGGGAGGTCATACAGGCACGTGGAGGCCACACGCACTACTGAGCCTCATTTTGACTTGTTTTAAGGACATTACATCAAAGTTGGATCAGCCTGTAGTGTGGTTTTCCACTTTAATTTTTGAGGGTGACTCCAAATCCAGACCTCCATGGGTTGATAAATTTGATTTCCATTGATAATTTTTGTGTGATTTTGTTGTCAGCACATTCAACTATGTAAAGACAAAAGTATTTAATAAGATTATTTCATTCATTCAGATCTAGGATGTGTTATTTTAGTGTTCCCTTTATTTTTTTGAGCAGTGTATATAATATCTTCACAGTATTACTTCTGAACTACTCAGTTCTACTGAATGTGAGTAGAAGTTGTCAGCAAATATTCAGGCCTTTCCCATACATTCTCAATCACACTGGAACACTGTTTATGTTCATAACCTTATACTCCAACACTTCTAAGCAAGAATTAGTGTGTGAGAGCTTATTCATATCTGTGGACTTTTTTCATATTCCAAGCACAATGACACATGAAGTTTTCTAACATCCAATCTTCTTTCATTCTGAAACACCTGTGCTTGGCATGGTGACAATTTCTCCTGTTTGTAGGTTTGCTATAGACTGGCGTCCAGGCCAGAGACTGCTAGTCTTCCTGAAGACTGCCTCTAGGGTGTGTAACCTGGGGGTGGAGGAGGGCTACCCCTCCAAAGGCACAGCTACACTCATCTCTGTACACAGGGACGGAGAACTGGTTGACAACGCTGTCCTACAGGTAACACATTCACCGCCATTACCTGTTAATTGATGTATTTAGGCCCATTCGAGTCACGTAGAAATGGTATTAGTAAAAACGTTTTTAGCAAAGAGGGAGCACTTCCCTTGTTCTAGTTATTATCTACACCTTAAAATCAGATATCCACAGCTACATACAACCATGTAAGTGATGTTGTTGATTTGTCCATTCCATTACAATGTATGTGAGACATGTATGTTGTTTTAATTTGCAGCCTCCCCAGAAGACCCCCTCTCTGACCGAGTGGCTGGAGCTCCTCTCCTCCAGTCCGTACATCTGACCATCCTCTCTGTAGTCTACACAGAGGAAGTGGCTATTTCTCTCCATGGTCACTAAAGGGTGCCCTTGCCTCAATTAATATGTAAACATTAGGGATGTAACAATTCACTAATATGCATCGCTCCCGGTTCAAATATTTAAGATACTAGTGCATGGTTCTGCGGGAGCCCAATCCAAATGAAGCATGCATCAGTCAGAAAACCGATTCAAACGTTACAATCGCCAGTTCACTAATGTTTTTCACTGTTTTATTCCGAAATTACCTCCTATGTGTTGTGACTGAATTGATGCGTCCTCTCCATCAGTTCAGTAGGCTATTGAACTGTTATGCATGTAACTGCATATGACTGTCAGATAACGACTGTGCGCACAGTGCAGGTAGTCAGAGCTGCTTGCGCCAACTAGAGGTAGTCTATCCCTCTTCTAATAGGCTATTCGTACATCAGCGGCACCTTCAGCATTCAGATGCTTAGAAAAATGGCTTTCACAATGTCATATCGTAGGGTTTATTAGTTGAGTGACAATGTAATTTGCTGAGTCATTGTTACCAAATGCTCTGTTTTTTTTTTTTACTGGAGTTGTGTGGTCTACTGGAGTGAGTGGGCACAACAAACATTGAACTGCTGATTGGGCTTTTCATTCATTCCGATTTTTTTAAAATTGTTCAGGTCACCATGAGAAATAGTTTTTTTTTTTTTTTTTTTTTTTACAGTCAGTGTATTTGTACATTTTTACATAGATCAAGGTAATTTCATAATGGACCGCAATCATTTTTAGGAGCATCGCATGCTCGGTCATATTCATTAGTCAGAGCTGGAGAAGCGCTCCATAAAATTCCAAACGGTCTAAACCATTAGCTTTTGAGGCGGGTAAAATCTAACGCTGCATTGTATTAATTGGCTAAATGCCACGATAATTTCTAAAGATAAATATTGACATAGTACAAGCGCAACATTTTTTATCTGCCAAAATGAGAAGTTAATGAGTGGGTGATGGTTATTGCAGATAAAAAGTGGGGGGACAAAAAGCATCAATTGCCTCCACCCCTAATCTGATGGGGGTGGTATATGCTCAGTCTGCCCTATGGCTCAGCTCAGGTGCCTACACCATTAATAATATAATATGCCATTTAGCAGACGCTTTTATCCAAAGCGATTTACAGTCATGTGTGCATACATCTTTAAGTATGGGTGGTCCCGGGGATCGAACCCACTACCCTGGCGTTACAAGCGCCATGCTCTACCAATTGAGCTACAGAGGACCACACACACATTAACAGAGGGCCACTCAGTTTAAAAATTAGAAGTAATCTCTGACAGATCCAGTCAGAGGCCCAGCTCCTGAGCTCCAATCATTAGCAGATATTAATTTTTAATGGAAAATTAATGTGTTCATGCAAAATAAATTACTGTATCGAACCGAATCGCGTCAATTCGTTCCCCTAATCAAACCGAATCGCACGAATTGTTAAGGATTAAAACATATAGTTCCTGTGTCATATCAGAGCTCATGTATCTAGATGCATATTGAATAATTCAAGAAAGGAGAGCTACACATCCCTAATAAATATCTCATGACTCCTTTTCTAATATTGCTCTGTTTTGTCTTCTAGATGTATCTGTTGTCTT
The DNA here is from genome assembly GCF_020615455.1 of Coregonus clupeaformis. Lineage (NCBI taxonomy): Eukaryota > Metazoa > Chordata > Actinopteri > Salmoniformes > Salmonidae > Coregonus > Coregonus clupeaformis. The sequence continues at coordinate 42,053 of NW_025536163.1, read as the reverse complement.
ATCTATGTATTGTTATAACGGTATTACCACTCGCGTGTAAAGAAATAAACCTTTTCTCTGTTAACTTTTGTCCATTGGTTTTTCTTAATATTTACACTTAAAGAAGAGGTGAAAGTTGTGCACTCTACTCTCTATACTCAACTTGTCAAAATAAATAAACCACGTTGTGGTGAATGAAGAGTGCAACTTGTATTTCTTTATCAAAATGTAGGCTCTTTTAGTCATCAGCACCCCTATAGGATATGGTGTTTGTCGTATTTCCATAATTTCACCACTAGAGTGTAGTAACTATGTACACTGCATAGTTAGATATTACTGCACTCTCGGAGCTAGAAGCACAAGCATTTCGCTACACCCGCTATAACATCTGCTAAACACGTATGTGACAAATAAAATTTGATTTGATCCTGTGGCTGTGCTGAGTTATTTTGCTCCCCGTAGGCTGACATAATGTGGTTAGATAATCTATGGGTTGGCAGACAAAGTCAACCCTGAAGGCTGTCAAAAGCCTGAAGAGAAATAGCCTATCTAAGATGGGTCTTCAACGGGTTCCACAAGCAATGTGTTATATTTCTTTCCACCTGCCTTTGTAACTTAACGTACATGCTTTTTACAAAACCTGCAATCATATTCTTGAAAAGACAGGCCCTTTGGTGGTTTGTTCTATATCGTGGAGCTCTGCCCCATAGGGGAGCTCTGCTCCTATTGGTTTACCCACTGCCCTAAGGCAGCATCAGCCTGAGACAAAATTATGCACACACCTGCAGCCAATAGGAGTACAGGTGTCCCTATAAGAGGGGACGCTTCCCTTCAATCAGCCTCCCTTTATCTTCAGCGACTAGACTGAAGAAGCCAAGAAGAGACGAAGAGAAGACTCAGGACGAAGAAAACGCCGTCGATTTTCCAGATCATCGACGTCGTCCTACAATGAGCACACCAAGCTTATCCATAGGGTAAGTATTTAACAAAAGCTCTTTTCAGAGCTCAATGTCGCTGTTCCCCTTGGTGGCTGTTGACCCCCCCCCGACTTATGTTTAGTGGGTTGAGGGACACAGCACGCCAGGGACGGCCTCATTAATCCCCCACTATGCGCCAGCTGCGCCCTCCTTTTTTGAAGGAGAGGAAGCAGCTTTGGGCATTTTTAGGGAGGATATTCCTCTTGAGGTAGTGCTATCAGTGTTAGCCTCAGCTTCTGAGGCATCATCTGAAGGCGCTGACTCAGGAGATGACAGGGCTATTGGGGAAGAAATGAATATTCTATTGGAACAATTCATTATACTGACCCAGATGTTTAACACCCCTTTTCCCTCAGGAAAGTGTTAGGTCATTTACATCCCTGGATGATGGCGCCACAGCCTCTCTGTGCTCTGAATTTTCAGGTCTCATTGAGTGGGCTACTAAACAGCGGGAGATTAAGCTGCCCCCCATTCCCTCCAACCCGGAAGTGGACATGATGGAGGGCGGCCGTTACTCTCGCTACAGCTTAGCGTCAGACGGCGGCCTCCAGCAGCAAGGGAGCGGGCCTCGCCCCCCGCAGCGCCAGAGGTGCCGACCATTCCGCCGGCGAGAGAGGTCATTAAAGCGTCATCCTGGCATCACCCGAAGGGCGGCCAGAAGAGACGCCGTTTATGACATGGCGAGGGGGAGAGAACGGAAGACGGCGCAGCGCCTGGTGTGACTGAGCCCACTGTTCCCCCCTACCCTACCGTTGAGTGTATGGAGGAGAATGTTTTTTGTTGATGTGTGTAATAAAGAGTTGGCTCTACCTGACTTTGTCAAAGAAAGAGCCCCTTTTCCATAATACATCCGAGAGCGTTCGACCTTCCTCACTCTCGCTCTCTCTCTTACCACTCGAGTGCAGCTCAGCCCACCACAGTGCGTTGCTGAGCACACACATAAGGTAGGTATAAAAAGGATATTAATTTTAAGATGTTACCTTATGAAGACCTCACTTTACAGACTCCTAGGAGTGCTGTAGTGAGTGTCTCACATAGCAGGCTGCAGTCTCAGCCGGATAATGGCATGATGACGCGACCGCTATTCGGGACGGCGCTCTGTCTCAGGCTAAGGTCTCAGTCAGTGCAGTTCAGACCCGTGCTGCGTTCACGGAGGGCCGGAATACTGTGGTTACGAGTTTAACCAACGTATCGGCGCCCCCGTTTCTCTCAGAACGCGCTGATGCTCAACACACTGAGTGTAGCTCAGCCCACCAGGGGTGCAGAGCTGAGCACACACAGGAGGTGAATGTTAAAAAAGGGTATCAAGACGCCGCCTTGTGTTACCTTATAGAGACCTCACATTACAGACTCCTAGGAGTGCTGTAGTGAGTGTCTGACATAGCAGGCTGCAGTCTCGGTCAGACACTGACATGATGACACAGCCGCTATTTGGGGATGGCGCACTATCGCAGACTAAGGTCTCTGTTAGTGCGATTCAGACCCATGCTGCGTTCACGGAGGGCCCGATTACCACGGTCACGAAAGTAACCAACGTATCGGCGCCCCCACCTCTCTTAGAACGTGCCAATGCTCACCACACTGAGTGTAGTTCAGCCCACCAGAGGTGCAGAGCTGAACGCACACAGGAGGTAAAAGGAGGAAAGATACCAAGACGCCGTCTTGGTTTATCTCAAAGAGACCTCACATTACAGACTCCAAGGAGTACTGTAGTGAGTGCCTCTCATAGCAGGCTGCAGTCTCAGTCAGGAGACATGATGACGCAGCCGCTATTTGGGGATGGCGCACTATCGCAGACTAAGGTTTCGGTTAGTGCGATTCAGACCCATGCTGCGTTCACGGAGGGCCGGATTACTAAGGTTACGGGAATAACCAACGTATCGGCGCCCCCACCTCTCACAGAACGCGCTAATACTCACCACACTGAGCGTGACTCAACCCACCAGAGGTGCAGAGTTGAACACACACAGAAGGTGAAGGTTAAGAAGGTATCAAAGCGCCGCCTTGTGTTACCTCATAGAGACCTCATATTACAGACTCCTAGGAGTATTGTAGTGAGGGGCTCTAATAGCGAATTGCAGTCATCTACGATGAAGCAATCGCTTGCTGGGGATGGTGCCCTGTCGCAGGCTGTGGCCTCGGTCAGTGCAATTCAGACCCGCGCTCCGTTCACGGAGGGCAGGAATACGACGGTTACGGGTTTAACTGACGTCTCTGCCCCTCCTTCTGGTTCAGAACGCACTAATGTTTCCTCTCCCTTTCATGGGGGGCCCGCCTTGGGCTGTTCCACCACCTCAGTGTTGGGGAACAGCGGCGGCAAGGGCCATAGAGGAATACAGGTCCTTCCTACTGAATGTACCACAGCTTCGCGCTCGGCCGCTTTCTCTGTATTGCTGGCAGTGGCAGCGAAGCTGCACCCTCTCACGCTGGCTAGAACAGATGTTGCAGAAGGGTTATGCTCTCCAATTCCATCGGACCCCACCCCCATTCAGGGGAGTGGTGGAGACGGTGATGAAAACGCCCGAAAAAGTGGCCGCTCTGGTTTCAGAGATTACGGAACTTTTGGCGAAGGAGGCGGTCACAGTGGTTCCCCAGGAGCAAAGGAACAAGGGGCTATATTCACCCTAATTCCTGGTGCCCAAAAAGACGGGGGGGATGAGGCCAATATTGGATTCACGCATTCTCAACGAGAGCGTAACCAAACGGCCCTGTGAATTGGAAAAAGAGCGCGCCCTGGCCCAGTCATCAGATTGTCTACCTGGGGATACAGCTAGACACTGTAATGATGAGGGCTCGAATTTCGGACCCCCGAAGGGTAGCCTTGTTGCTAGCCCTGAGGAAGTGTCGTCCGAATCACACGGTGAAGGCGCTGTCGATCATGTCACTCTTGGGTCTCATGTCGTCAGCCCACTCTGTAGTTCCGCTGGGACTCCTGCACATGTGCAGGATGCAGCGATGGTTCGCCCAACTAAGACTAGACCCATTGCGTCAACGTCATCGGTTGGTGGTGGTTCCCCTCTCGCTCAGTGCAGATCTGAACTACTGGAGAAACCCTCGCGTTCTCACGCACGGAGTCCCGATAGGCAAAGTGTCCTCTTACATCCCAGTGTTCACAGATGCGTCTCTGACGGGATGGGGAGGGACATGACAGACCCAAGCGATAGGAGGTGTGTGGCCTCTTTCGAGTCGCCACATCAACCTCTTGGAGTTGGAAACGGTTCGACTGGTTTTGACCCACTTCGCGTCTACCCTTCGGGGTCACGATGTGCTGGTCTGGTCAGACAACCGGACCACAGTAGCCCACATAAATCGCCAGGGAGGAGTCAGGTCTCCTGCTCTCCATCGGGCGGCAGAGGAATTGTGGCTGTGGGCTCACGAGCACCTTCGCTCATTGAGAGCAGCACACATTCCGAGCTACTTGAACGTAGGAGCAGACCTCATGTCAAGAGGGGGTCCTCGAGACGACGAGTGGTGTCTGCATCCGGACATTGTTCTCCAAATTTGGGAACAGTTCGGGAGAGCCGAGGTGGATCTATTGCGTCACGTGTGAAGCCTTTGCGCACCACCCGTGGCCGAGAATTCTTCTGTATGCATTCCCTCCGCTGTCCTGCATTCTCCCACTGTTAGCCAGGGTGAGGTCAGGAGGGCTGTCAGTGATACTGGTAGCCCCCGATCACCCAGGGGCTCCTTGGTTTGCGGAGATGAGTCAGATGTTGATTGCGCCACCTTGGCCAATTCCACATCGACGGGACGCGTTGTCTCAGGCGGGGGGCACGATAGGGCAGTTGCCCATAATCGGCCAACCACTGAAGGTCTGGCTGCTGAGAGGGACAGGCTAGAGCGCCGTGGGTTATCTGATGCGGTGATCAGGACCATACAGGGTTCACGTGCCAGTTCCACTTCTAAAATGTATGCCAGTAGATGGAACGTGTTTTCACAATGGTGTGTCACACAAGGTGTAGACCCCATGAACTGTCAGGTTGAGAGTATTCTCTCTTTCCTACAGCTTATGTTTGACAAGCAGAGATCGCCCGCCACCATTAAGGTGTTTGCAGCGGCGATTTCAGCATTGTCACAAGGGGTTTGGCAGAGACAATGTCTTTAGTCACCCTCTAGTGAAACGTTTCCTATTAGGAACGCGGCGACTTAGGCCAACACCTAGAGCAACGCTTCCTCAGTGGGATTTGGCTTTGGTACTCGAAGCGCTATGTAAGTCGCCGTTCGAGCCATTGAATCAAATACCCCTCAAGATGCTGTCTTTGAAGACAGCACTGTTGCTCGCTTTGACTACGGCTAAGCGTGTTAGTGATTTGTGTGCTATTTCGACGAGACCCGACTGCCTTGCCATTAATGGCGATCTGAGCAGAGCGGTGTTACATCCTAACCCGGCATTTGTGCCGAAGGTTATTAGGAGTTCATATAGATCACAGACCGTGGAGCTGTGGGCTTTTTCTCCTCCTCCTCATAGAGAGAGGAGTGAGGAAAGGCTCCATCGCCTGTGCCCAGTACGCGCCTTGGCGTGTAACGTCGAGCGCACAGCAGCGATTAGGTCATCGCCTCAGCTGTTTGTGTGTCATGGTGCTGCTGCACTAGGTAGACCACTTTCGAAACAGCGTCTGTCTCATTGGCTCTGTGAGGGCATTGAGACAGCTTATGAGGCAGCGGGCGACAATTGCCTCAGGGTATCAGAGCTCACTCCACTCGTGGAGTAGCAGCTTCTACTGCCCTTTTCAGAGGAACAGGGGTAGAGGATATATGTAGAGCGGCGTCATGGTCAACACCATCTCCATTTATCCGTTTCTATCTCTTGGATATGTCTTCTAACTCTTTGGCTCAGTCTGTACTCAGCGTGGCTGAAGGGAGACTTTGAGCTAGGAGGAGAGGAATGCAGGACTGTGGAGACAGGGTCTCTATCAGGTCCGCTTCTGATAGAAGGACATATTTTTTGCATGACTCCTGACTGACAGGTTCAGTACAGTAGAGGGCATGTATTGATCTGCCCACCAGTGATTCACTGGAGTGAGGCGGAATGATGGAGGATAATAGTAGTAACTTGGTTACGATACTATTAGACCGGTCATGACAATTTGACGGAATGTGACGTCATCTATCTGCTTGTTCAGATTAGTATGAATCATGTTCTGGGATCTGCCCACCAATCTCTGGGGTTCCATTGATTGAGTGAGGCGGCCTACCGTGTACACAATGTAGAGTGACACTTTGTGTCATTCCATTAGTGGTCGGTAGTATTGTAACAGGATATTGAGGTACCATCTATCTGCTAGTACAGATTAGTATGGCCTGTATTCTGGTGATCTGCCCACTAGTCATTGGTGTTGCCATTGGACTAGGTGGGGCGGGTTTTTAACCGATGACGCAGTATATTGTGACACTTGTAGGGTGACAGTGGTTACAGTACTGCGGGAATTGGTTGCAGCCATTGCTAGGCCTGACCTTTTCATTTTGATGGGAAGTGTTGGGCTCGGCAGGGAGTACATTTTGGAGCGCTACGCTCCGCCTTAAACCAATAGGAGCAGAGCTAGAGAGGGGCGGAGCTCCACAATATAGAACGATTAGTTACCGGAGTGTAACTCCAGTTCTATGAGTGGAGCGGAGCCCCATAGGACTTAAGGCCCTGCCGACCCTCTCTAGTCTCGCTGAAGATAAATATCTCGGGAGGCTGATTGAGGGGAGGCATCCCCTCTTATAGGGACACCTGTACTCCTATTGGCTGCAGGTGTGTACATAATTTTGTCTCAGGCTGATGCTGCCTTAGGGCAGTGGGTAAACCAATAGGAGCAGAGCTCCCCTATGGGGCTCCGCTCCACTCATAGAACTGGAGTTACACTCCGGTAACTAATCGTTTGAGCTACTTGGCGCTTCGACTTCAGAGCCTGCTCTCCCTCTCGCTTTTCATACCTGTCACAGGTACCCTTCATGCTTCACTCCTCACCAGCTGCCTTTCAATAGGCTCCCCGGGATGCAGCAGGCTGGGCCAATGTCGGAGCTGTGAAAAGTTGGTTATGCTGACGGTTTGACCCACTTCTGATCCATGTGGCAGCAGCTTCTGCAGTAATTAGGTTACAGTCTCCTCTCCTTGCTTTGTGGTTGAAGAGGGATTGGGTGGTTTGATAATCCTCTTCATAGATCAGATTCCATTCCACTGTGGACCCAAGTGAAAGGGATCTTGTTTTTCTCTCTTCAATGTGATATTGTAGTCTTATCAAACAGCATCAATCCTACTTTGTTTTTGTCCCCAAGTAATACCCGTGTCTATGGACTGGGAGCTCCCTAGCTTTCCCTAGGGCAGTTTTACACAGACAATTACTTGTTGTTTATGTTATAGAAGTGTATAATGGTTATATACAGTAAATTACAAATAGCTAATTCATGAAGAACCTGGCGTCCTTGGAAATGTTCCTACGTATACATATTTATTACATAATACAGTTTCTAACCTACGATTTGTCTGCAGGACTGTAGTTCATCGACTTTTGCTAACAAAATCATCGTCTTTCCTTATTTTTAATCTGATCACTAGTATCATACCCTTACTTGGTAACAACTACCGGGCAGATAGAGCGCAACAATTCTGCATTTTGGTTAGCTACAATATACACTGCTCAAAAAAATAAAGGGAACACTAAAATAACACACCCTAGATCTGAATGAATGAAATAATCTTATTAAATACTTTTTTCTTTATATAGTTGAATGTGCTGACAACAAAATCACACAAAAATTATCAATGGAAATCAAATTTATCAACCCATGGAGGTCTGGATTTGGAGTCACCCTCAAAATTAAAGTGGAAAACCACACTACAGGCTGATCCAACTTTGATGTAATGTCCTTAAAACAAGTCAAAATGAGGCTCAGTAGTGTGTGTGGCCTCCACGTGCCTGTATGACCTCCTTACAACGCCTGGGCATGCTCCTGATGAGGTGGTGGATGGTCTCCTGAGGGATCTCCTCCCAGACCTGGACTAAAGCATCCGCCAACTCCTGGACAGTCTGTGGTGCAACGTGGCGTTGGTGGATGGAGCGAGTCATGATGTCCCAGATGTGCTCAATTGGATTCAGGTCTGGGGAACGGGCGGGCCAGTCCATAGCATCAATGCCTTCCTCTTGCAGGAACTGCTGACACACTCCAGCCACATGAGGTCTAGCATTGTCTTGCATTAGGAGGAACCCAGGGCCAACCGCACCAGTATATGGTCTCACAAGGGGTCTGAGGATCTCATCTCGGTACCTAATGGCAGTCAGGCTACCTCTGGTGAGCACATGGAGGGCTGTGCGGCCCCCCAAAGAAATGCCACCCCACACCATGACTGACCCACCGCCAAACCGGTCATGCTGGAGGATGTTGCAGGCAGCAGAACGTTCTCCACGGCGTCTCCAGACTCTGTCACGTCTGTCACGTGCTCAGTGTGAACCTGCTTTCATCTGTGAAGAGCACAGGGCGCCAGTGTTGAATTTGCCAATCTTGGTGTTCTCTGGCAAATGCCAACGTCCTGCACGGTGTTGGGCTGTAAGCACAACCCCCACCTGTGGACGTCGGCCCTCATACCACCCTCATGGAGTCTGTTTCTGACCGTTTGAGCAGACACATGCACATTTGTGGCCTGCTGGAGGTCATTTTGCAGGGCTCTGGCAGTGCTCCTCCTGCTCCTCCTTGCACAAAGGCAGAGGTAGCAGTCCTGCTGATGGGTTGTTGCCCTCCTACGGCCTCCTCCACGTCTCCTGATGTACTGGCCTGTCTCCTGGTAGCGCCTCCATGCTCTGGACACTACGCTGACAGACACAGCAAACCTTCTTGCCACAGCTCGCATTGATGTGCCATCCTGGATGAGCTGCACTACCTGAGCCACTTGTGTGGGTTGTAGACTCCGTCTCATGCTACCACTAGAGTGAAAGCACCGCCAGCATTCAAAAGTGACCAAAACATCAGTCAGGAAGCATAGGAACTGAGAAGTGGTCTGTGGTCACCACATGCAAAACCAGTCCTTTATTGGGGGTGTCTTGCTAATTGCCTATAATTTCCACCTGTTGTCTATTCCATTTGCACAACAGCATGTGAAATGTATTGTCAATCAGTGTTGCTTCCTAAGTGGACAGTTTGATTTCACAGAAGTGTGATTGACTTGGAGTTACATTGTGTTGTTTAAGTGTTCCCTTTATTTTTTTGAGCAGTGTATTTGACTATTGGCTACAATGCAGAACATATACAGTACTTTGTGGTCGCTGTCATGACGCGGTGAGGAAACAAACAGAAACATGAGAAATGTTTTGAGTGGTTTTATAAATGGATAAGATTTACACCTGCTTGTAGTGTGTTCTATGAAAGTAGATTGAATTTTGGTTTTCTGGAGAGCATGCTTTTCAGCACTACACTGTCACTCAGAGCTGACACTCACATGGTCTGTTTCAACTGAAGATACCCCACTACCCTTCAATAATTATTGATAAGACCTTGAACTACGGCAATAATCTGTTACTAATGAAGGGGTTATTATTACTGTCAGCATGTCCTTTCAAATAAATTAATCTCAAGGTCAAAGTGGACTTTGTTACTCAAACTAGAAATGGATTCCATAACTAAGACCTTATCCAAGCAAATGTGCAGCCTTGGTCATTGGTCAGTAGGCAACATCAGTGAGTGTTGTGACATGTGGGTGACATGTGGCTAATTGATTACATAGCTCAGCCCTCTAAAAGCTAGGTGATGTCTCTCCAACCCAGTCCCAGACAGAAGTAGAATAACAAGATCTGTACTACAGAAAAAGATCACACAAAGGAATTCCAATAAGTATTTTTTTTATAATGCCTTCTTTACATAAAACATTTTTGAACTACAGGATATTGTTTTTTATACACATACACTCAAATAGAATGTTATACATTTGTACCCACACATTTATAACTTTGCACCTTTTGAGCATTTCATCTTAACAAAAAAAAATATATTTTTCCAAACATTTGAAGTAGGCCTATTGATGTTTATATTTACAAATTTGTACAAACTCAGTTTTCAGTATGAATCAAGTCTACAACACTGCATACATTTTACTGATTATTTACAGTTGTGATAAAACAGAGAGCAGATGGTTTAATATGCATATAGCAGCCTCTTGGAAGGAACCAGGCCTAGCTGGACATGTGGGCTAGTAAAGCCCCATGCTGGTTTTGGTTCACCTCAACCGACAAGTGGTCTCTGGCCCCCTCAGACCAGCTGGTGTAGAGGGGGCACTTGTTCTGGGCAGTTTTGAGCTGCGACCACCTAAAATCATTTATGTAGAGGGCTTCGTCTCCCTCCTCTCCATGGGTCTATTGGCCCTACCCCTCTCAGTTGTCAGTCACTGTCTCTCGGCCATGTCATTGGCTGATGTGCACATCAGTCAACTCGGAGGCGGGCGGGTGTCCCTGAAGGGGGCAAGCGAGCAGGTGGAATAAGATCCCCTGTCACCTCTCCCAACTTGCCCCACCCCTTAGCCGCCCAACCACCACTGTCTGTGAGGTGGAGATAGGCGACGATTCCAGACGGGTTTTCTTGTCATCAGTGGCGACATTCTTATGCGTCGATGCGGAAAGACAGCAGCTTCTCTGAGTGCATATTGTTGAGGGTGCGCAGGTCGGGCATCTTGAGTAGCAGCTTGGTGAAGCGAGAGGCGTCGCAGGGGTTGCTCTTGCTGACCAGGGCACGCAGCACTCTGATCAGAGACTCCTGAAGCAGCTCCACTGAGTTTATGTTCTCGATGCCTGAACGATCTGAAAGAGGACAGATAAGAAAGAGAGCACCGTTAGACTACTTTACACGTTAGTACAGACCATTACTATGCCATAATAGTGAGTGATTTTTTTAAGTGTCGTGGTCAATGTTCCCTCTAATTTTCTTCGGCACTGAGCAAATTTCAGGCCTGCTGAGCGCAAACTTGAACATTGTGAAAATTCTGTGCAACTTCCAGTGCACAAAACACTGAGGCTGTACCCGCTTTAAGTAACAGTTTCAGACAGTGGTTAAGTAGGCTACTGTGGCTATTTGATCATAATGTAGGCCTACCATCAAAAACAATGGAGAAAAAAATGCATCCCCTAACATTTTAACATGGAAATAGCTGTTCTATCATTCAGCCTAAAGTAATGTGTGGTGTTCAATGTAGGCCTACATTCCATGAGACATTTGAAAAAAAACATGCAGGGCTTGACTGAAAATGTTGTTGTGTTGTTTGATGAAACTACTTTACAAAATAAAATGCATTATTATTCCCATACCATTATTACAGAGAATCAGACAAATGATGCCACTGCCTTTTTGAAACATAGCTTATTCAAGCCTCTCTCAAAATACAAGACAAAAAAAAATGCTCTTTATCCAACTCTAGAAATGTACACGTTTTGTGCTCTTGTAGGAAGCAATCACTCCCCCATTGCTGACTACAAATGATCTATAACTTGGGTAATAACTCACTAACTAGCAAAGGATATGACCACCTGGCTATATGCAGCGCTTGCTTTTATCTCAAAACAAGCGCATCTACTCATGACCGCTCATGCTGTAAACACAGTCCAGTTCAAAGTGAATGGCCCAGATCCATATATGGTAATGGTCTATTTGCATATAGGCCTACTGCAGCTCTGATTGGTTATGCCGCACCAGTCTGTGTAGTGTACGGGCTGAGTCGTGCGTGTCAATGCAATAGAATCCTACTCCGATGCATTCTGCCTACAACAAAATCCCTTGCATAGTTTGTTTTGTTGCATTGAAAGTGGCTAATATTGCGTTGATTCGATCACAATTCCCACAGTAAAGCGAAACGTTGATAGTGTCAACTAAGGGGGAAAACTCTAGAAAGTTGAGTGAAGTTCAATCTCATGCTTCTCTGTGCGGGCTGATATTTCTTCTGCGCGGCAATCCCGCACACAGCTTAGAGGGAACATTAGTCATGGTGATTTACTGGCAGGAGAAGTACAGTACTTGAGCTCTGACTGCTTAGATATGTTGTTAAAGTAATAAATAAGGCTTCTCATTGTTCTTACCTGCAGACACTAGCACTACAGCGGTGAAGAGACCCAGCTCCTCGGCCGTGAGCTCCAGGGAGTTGAGCTTCTCGCTGAATTCAAACATGGTGTCTAGCAGGCCTCCCATGCCCATGCCCTTCAGGCTCTCCAGGCTGTAGGTGGCACCAGAGATGAAGGTGACCGTCTGCTCCTTCACGTTAAAGAGGGAGGCAAAGCGCACCACCAAGACCTGTAACAGAAGCAAGGGAAAAGCGAGTGAGTGGTGAGTCATCGTATCTTCTCAAGCTGTGAGTATTTTTGTTGATCACTGTGTGAAGTTTCTTTGCATATCTGTGTTTGCACACATTTCACGGATGCCTACCTCAAAGGTGCCGGCCTTGAGCAGGGTGACTTGGTCGTTCTCTGAGAGTGCACTGAACCCTGGAATGTGCTTGGCGAACTCCACCACCTCGCGCACAGCCGGCGTGAAACTGAGCGAGAAGTCCTCCCAGATCTCCTGGGGGGTCTTGTTGGGTTCGGCTTGGGGGCACATGTTCATTGACATGCCTGGAGGAGTGAGGAGAATCGTAATCAGCATTTTCCTATATGCTATGACTACATGACACTATTATTGACTATCTTTAACATCAAGATCTTTTCAATGTTGCAGCTCTGTTTAGTGACTCACCAGCACAATGTCCTTGTGGTTTTTCCATGGGAAGTTCTGCCCCTGGGAGACACTGCTGGTCTCAATGCCTTGGTGGCTCCCAAACAGGTTGCTGTTGTGGAACTGCTTGCCGTTGTTCTGATGATGTCTGTCAGACATGGCCTGGAAGCCATGGTGCTGGAGGGCCACGTTGTTGTTGTGGTGGTAGATTGTGTTGAGGCCGTTCTGATGGTAGCCTGCAGGACAGTAGTTGGAGCCCCAGTTGTCCACCTCTCCGTTATGCTGTCTCGTGGACTCGCCCAGCTTATCGTGGGCGTAGACAAAGGTCTCACGGTGCGCCCGGGTAATGGCCGTTATGGTGCAGTCCACCCCAGGGCTGGGGCACAGGGGTGGAGAGCTGGCCAACATTGACGGGCTTTGGGTGGATGGTAGGGGCAGAGGGGAAGCAGGGGCTTGTGCTGGAGGAGAGGGGGAAGGGGCGAAAGGCAGGCCTGAGGCTGGGGATGGGGTGCCACAGTCAGACCCTGGGCAGGGAGAGGAGGAAGTGGGAGAAGGGGGAGAGTTGTGGGTCAGGCTGGCCAGCTGGAACTCATTTTGCATGTTGTTCATGTTGTTCATGGTGCTCTGCATCTCTGCGAGCATGCGCTGCTTCTCACGCTTAGGTATTCTGCCAAAGCGAACAGCTAGAGAGAGAGAAAGAGTCCAATGTCAAGTCAACAGTCCTAACAGGGATGAGAGTGTAATAGATCTATTAGCCATTTTGTGGCTATATGTGTCATGTTTTAGCATGTAAAGCTATGCTTACCATCGCGGGACATGCCCACGGACAGACACTTTTTGAAGCGGCACTGCTGGCAGCGGTTGCGGTTGATCCTCATGATGGTGCAGGTCTCGTTCTTCAGGCACTTTTTGTACTGGATGTTCTGCTGGATACTGCGTCGGAAGAATCCCTTGCAGCCCTCACAGGCATGGACGCCATAGTGGAAGCCTGAGGCGACGTCTCCACACACTTTACACAGCAGCACCATCCCATTTAGTTCTGTTACAAACATAAAGAGAAGGTCAGACAATGAGTCCAAGCTCCAAAAACACTTAAAGCTGCAGTTCCAGCAGTGACAGATAGGTTCTGGTATGGGGGTCTACTTACTGGTAACGCTTGCCACGGACTTGCTGGGGGAGCAGCGAGAGATGCTGTTGTCATTACGACCCCTAGGCCTTGGGGACCCTCCGGAGCCGGAAGAGCAGTTGCCATCATCACCATTGGAGGAGCTGGAGCTGCCACTGCCGGAGTAGGCACTGGAGAAGCCCTGGGAGCCGTTGGGGGAGGGAGGGAAGGAGGCCCCAAAGGAGTTCTCGCTGTACATAGACACTGGGCTGGTGCGGTTCGGTGAGCAGCCACTGGAGCCGATGTAGGATATTACGCCCCCTGGTGGACAAATGCAAAAGCGAGAGGACAACTTGTTAGAATGGATGTGTGGTTTAAAAACAGTGAGATCATTTGATTTGTCACATTTAGTGCTCCGTTCTTTGACTCTCAACCACTGGACATCAGTCAACTGACAGAAGAGGTAAAGAGGAAGAGGGTTAGAGAGAGGACGCCCACTGGTTCGGTTGATATTGCGCCCATTCACGTTCACTGACAAAAAGGAGGGGGTGGCTGCAACTTTGTATCATTCTGTACATTCCAAATGTTCCCTTAGCTACACAGGACAATTATGCAAGGCAAGGAAACCGTGGCAATGTTAGGATACCCATAGCAACAGAGTGGCTGGGGAGAGTCCAAGAAGACAAGTGGCTGGAAAATAACACTGCTTTCCAGGAAATGTTGGCAGGAAAGGCTGCCCTGACTGGCTTTCCGTTTATTTCTCTAGTTCAGAGGCCACCACTCTTTCCAAAACAGATGCCCTGACCACAGAGTACATTTATAGGAAGCCATAAGGGCAAGATTGTCCTGTGTGGGTTGTGCCCCGTGAGCAAGCATCGCCTACAGAACATTCTTTACATTATGGGAAGACGCTAATGCAGCATGAAGAATGAGCATGTTCTTTTTGGATGCTGCCCAATAGCACAGACAGTGCTATTGCTGTTGTGCAGTCTCATTGGCCAGACATAGCCACCCACACGAGTGGATGTAGATACTCTTGCGCTCTCTCTCTCTCTCTTTGTTGGAACTCTCCTGACAACGTTCCCTTGCCCTACTTCCCTTTCTCTCCATCTCTCTATTTTCACTCTCCTTGAAACTCCCTGTTCTTTTCTCTCCACACCCCCTCCCCTCTGTACTCTATCTTGCTCATACTCTGTTTCTCTTCTCCCTCTCTCACTTTCATTCTCTTTCTCCCTCCCTCTTGTTCTAATCCAGCTGTCTCAGTTTCTCCCGCTGTGAAGGCTAATTCTCACAAGTTCCGTCCAAGGATCACGTTTCGCCACAGCTGGCCACCCACACACCAACTCGTGCCCGGTCGCCGGGGGGTGCCACGCACAAGGCTACCGGGAATGGCTAATCGCTTTTTAAATGCCAAGTGGTGTGCCCCGCCCTTTGCCACACACAGCGTCCCTGCCGAAAGCCGAACCACAAAGCACTTTCTGCACTTCCTGTTGACCCCAATTAACCTGTGCTCTAATACCAGATCAACTGTATTGTGTTGTTGTAAGGAGATAATGTGTTGTTGTGAGGAGATAATGTGTTGTTTTACGGAGTCTTTGATACCTTTGCAGGACATTTTATTGGTGTTGTTGAGGCCTATTGAATGATGGGATCATTGTTTTGTGCTCAATAAAACCAAACTCTATACTTCTGTTCTGTGATCCTGACATTTAAATCTGGATGATTGCACAAACAGTGAGAGAATGTTTGTCTGTCCTGTTCTGTTCTTTTTGAGACATTCCAATCTCAGAATCCAGCCAACCAGGCAGCCCTGGGGGAGAAACACAATTCACTGTGGACAGGAACATAAGGTCTTATAGGGTCACTGTGTCAGGTGTCACCACAACATCCACAACACATGCACTTGCTTGTCCTGCCTGGTGCTATAGTATTAATGCTCCTCCCTCTCTCTCCACCTCATGTTTTCACTCCCTTTTGCTCTGTCTTCCACCTCCTGTCTTTCTATCTAAAAAAAATGTATTACCCACAATAACCAATCAGTGAGTGGAAAATAAAGATTGCTTTTCTATCAAAACCAATAACCTGCCATTTAAACCAACACTTGTAAAGTCAATGTGAAATGATGAAACAATATCAATAGATATAGCTCTGAATATTGAATTAGTCTTAGTGAGTAAACATACATTCAGAGTGAGGTACTTGAAAGAAATATAATAATTACATCGAAAGCTATGCGTGGGAGAGCCATAGAATGAAAACAGGTTGGGCTGAAGACATGTGTTGCTCGAGGAGCAACACTAGTGTAGGTTGGCTAGAGTACATTCTAGTCACGCCCCTACTCAACGTGCGCGCCTCCGACATCAGGGTGTTCAACGAGACTGGCAACCTCAGTCAATAAAAAAATAAAAAGACTGTCAACCTGACTGGCTGCGCAATACACGCCCATAGAACACACCAACTGTTTCTAGGACAGCCTCACGTTCCCACCCGCCTGGCGCTATCCATGGTACCTAATAGACAGTCAATTCCCACAATATACCTCATTAGATATTCTAATGTAGTTTACAGCATACTTGCTGAATAGAACTGAAAAGCTTGGTACCTATCAATGTTTTCACTTTGCTATGTTGTAGCTGTACAATATTATTTTCTGTATTGGACATGTATTTACTCTAACCTATATTCGAATGAATGAACCTATAAATGCTTTATTAGACCTACTATCGCCTTGCCCTAATAATAATATAATAAAGGTAGGTCTATTTTGGACATCTTCGATATCGAAAGGCAATGCCCAAATCACCGAGCAAGTATTTGGTTATGCCAGTGTAATTATGCCAGAAACAATAAGTTACGATGCCTTACATAAATGTTCGTGTCCCACTTTTCAATCTAACACGTGACTGAAAGACGTCCTGATCGAATCGCAATAATTACACCCGCCAGCTATCCAATAGCAGTGCGCACATGGCATCCAATACTGCTTCACACATGGGACTCTTACGAGAAATTATGTAATGAGCTTGCTCTCTATACCAATGGAGATTGGTGGAGAACAGTGATTGAAAACAAAACGCACATGGCTAGCTTGGCGGGCCATGTGAATTGGGCAAAAACATGCGCGGATGCCTGCATCAAATGGGATGTCCGTACACCTGACATGACCTACTTCCCCCCTGAACTATTTTTGAACACTCTGTCTTAACCCATGATTTTCTACCTACCACACGTACACCATCAAACAATATATAGTATTTGAAATACTTCTTTAAGGAAATGTACAGATAACTTATAGGCTATTACAAACTTCACGATACAATATTTCTTCATTTTACTTTTACTGAGGCCAGTAATTCGACCTTGACAATGACATTATGTCGAACGGTTGGGGTAAAATCTATAGGCTACAGTAACGATAACACACAATCACCAGTGAATGCAAAATACACGCTGTATAAGGAATAGGCCTACTTCAAGCATCATCAGTCATGCACTGAGGTTTGGCAGAGGTTTGGCATGAGGAGAACTGTACAGAGACCCCCTGAACTTTCCCCCATCTAGTGTTGCATCACAGGGATGCCACGTAAGTCCCATATACAAAAGTGGCTCTACTTAATCGACAGGTGCACATCAATACAATACAACTCATCATTGATTTACGCATTTCGGACTGATAAACAACAAACTGTAAAGAGCTTCAACAGACTGCCAGCAAGCCAGGTAGCCAAAACAATATGCGTAAAACACATTATAACCACAAATAAGGCATCCATTAAACACGCACAACAAAATAATCCTGAACATTTACCTGTATTGTTGTTATTTGTGTCCATTGCTGTTGTTGCCATCCTGAGCTCCAAAACATTCATATAGATATCGGTGAAAATAGAAAACAGCTTGGGAAAGGATAATTTCTTGGCAGAAAGCAGGTCCTTAATATATATTCTCTGTTATAACGATGTCATTATGTTCCTCTTTATAAAATAGCTCTGTTTGAGTTCGAATACTCATTAAAATACTTAGAACCAACGTTAATAAACTGTACCAAAGGATGCATCTGCTATCGACCAAGTTCCCGCGTAAAGAGAATCACTTCTCTGTGAGCAGTGTCAGTGAAAAAATAACGAAAAGCGTCTATGCTGTCACTGGCTCTATCCGTGTAGGTCTGAACCGCAGTTTCCAAATCGGCCTGGTTTTGCTCAGTCTCCCTCATCCCTAGGAAACAAACGAGGACGCACTGCATGCCTGCCCGCACGCGGCTGAAAACGGGACCATGTGACCCCCGGGGAGTGCCTCGTGTCCCAGTGACACACTTTTTCTCCAAACACATCTCCGGCATTTAAAAAAAACCCTGTGCACATGGAATGGTAACTCCGCCTACGAAAACGGGATAATGTGGGAAAATACTATTTTAACGCTACCATTTTTAACTATAGGCGATAGGACAGACATATGCACAATATTTTATTGTAGCCCAAATTACGCAACGCCATTGCGCAATGCCATGGCACATGTTCCATCCATCATTCAAATGGTGTCTAATTTGGGTCAAATTGGACGTGTCATTTTCAAGAGTAGGCTACTGTTGTTGAGAATAATGTGGAGTGCAGTTGAAAAGGGAGGATGTGCCCAACCATTACACCATCATATATTTTAGAAAAAAGCCAGCTGATTGTGAGGGTTGTTGCATAAATTGTGTCTGTGAAGGATAAGAGAGTGAGAGGGCTGACCTTGTCCTTTCATTGCTCTACCCAAATCTTTTTTTTACAGACTTTGTTGTAAGTGATGTGGTGTTATGAGCCGTATCCCCCTGACTGTACTCATGTACAAACAATTGCGCTAACCTTATTTAGAAAATATAGGCCTAATGGTTATCAAGCAAGCACCCTTTTCCTTGGTTAACTTGAGCCTAAGTCCCTAAATTTAAAAATCCATTATATATAGGGAGGGAGCGGATGTCTGTAATGTATCTACAGTGGGATTAATTCAATTGATATACTGGCTCACAAAGGGCTCCCCTTTTCATGTCTGGTGGGAATGTGGATGTGACCACAGACATTCACTAGAACAAATTAAAAAGATTAGTGCAACCTGATTGTGAAGCGAGGAACATGGCATTTCAAACATCTTAATATCATCAAGAACAAGTATTAGCTTTTATTCAGCTTTTCTGGCAGCAGTGCAAGAGATGGGAAGGGTTGGTGATGGTGGTACAGAATACAAAAATAAAACTGTCCAAGAACTCTCCAGAATAAATGCAGACAGTATCATAACACCTTTCTTATTACCATTTTATAACCAGTGTTTTTGTAATAGGAAAACTCTGTAGGATCAAAAGGAACATGATATGCCTCCATATCATGCGCATCATTTCTGCCAGACTGTTTACAGCGCCCCACTCTATTCTACTCTGTGCACATTGTCCTCACGCCCCCACATTGTGCTGCTGTGGGTACATGTAAAGATCACCTAGCCCCATTCTGCAACTGCCCCTGAAAATCTAATCTATTTCCCATTATACGCAGCTAGTACGTTTGTGGTTTCCCATTGGTTCTTGGAACGAACCCATACGTTTCCTGACCGGTAAAATTGAATGTTTAGTAAGTATTCTGTGAACTGAAGCGAACATTTGTGCCTATTCTGGGAACATTTATTTTTAGGTTGCTCTGGTTTCTTGAAAGTTTTCTGGGAGGTTTTATTAACGGTCTGAGAACGGAAATTCTAGGTTAATTATAGTTTTTTTAATAACTTCCTTAAAACCCTTTAGAACCCATAGCAGCCGTCGGCGGCCTTTCTTTGAATTACTATAGCGGCCGCGAACGACCTTGTTTTTCTAAAAATTATACACTATATATACAAAAGTATGTGGACACCCCTTCAAATTAGTGGTTTCGGCTATTTCAGCCACACCCGTTGCTGATAGGTGTATAAAATCGAGCAAACAGCCATGCAATCTCCATAGACAAACACTGGCACAATGGCCTTACTGAAGAGCTCATTGACTTTCAACATGGCACCGTCATAGGATGCCACCTTTCCAACAAGTCAGTTTGGAAAATGTCTATGCTGCTAGAGCTTCCCCGGGTAACTGTAAGTGCTGTTACTGTGAAGTGGAAACGTCTAGGAGCAACAACTGCTCAGCCGCAAAGTAGTAGGCCACACAAGCTCACAGAAAGGGACCGGCGAGTGCTGAAACGTGTAGCGCATAAAAATCGTCTGTCCTCGGTTGCAACACTCAGTACCGAGTTCCAAACTGCCTCTGGAAGCAACACCAGCACAATAACTTTCTATCACAAGCTTCATGAAATGAGTTTCCATTGCTGAGCAGCCGCACACAAGCCTAAGATCCCCATGCGCAATGCCAAGCGTCGGCTGAAGTGGTGTAAACTTGCCGCCATTGGACTCCGGAGCAGTGGAAATGCGTTCTCTGCCCATCACGCTTCACCATCTGGCAGTCTGATGGACAAATCTGGGTTTGGCGGATGCCAGGAGAACGCTACCTGCCCCAATGCATAGTGCCAACTGTCAAAGTTTGGTGGAGGAGGAATAATGGTCTGCTAACATTTCTAAAAACCTGTTTTCGCTTTGTCATTATGGGGTATTGTGTGTAGATTGATGAGGAAAAACATTAATTTAAATAATTTAAGAATAAGGCTGTAACGTAACAAAATTGTGGAAAAAGTCAAGGGATCTAAATACTTTCAGAATGCACTGTATTCATAGGCTATACATTGCCTCATGTTTCCTATTATTTGACAGCTTAGCTGTCGTGTTAGGGTAGTAGATGCCAGCACAGTGGAGCTCATATGATGAGTTGGATATTTGTTTATATAGCCAGCTAACAAGTTGCTTGTTTTGTCCTGTTTCTACCTTTGCAATTAATTTGGAAACTGTCCCTGCTTCGTAACTAATCAGCTAACATTGGCGAACTCTGTAGTTAGTCTGTCAGGCAAGAAAGCAAGAGTTGATTAGAGAGAGAGAGAGAGAGAGAGAGAGAGAGAGAGAGAGAGAGAGGGGGGAATGGGAGGCCTGTAACTGTATCACATAAGTTATTATGGAAACCTCTTATTAGGAAGAGAGTATGTGTATGGTTGAGAAAAAGAAACAGAGAGAGAGACCGTGAGAGAGAGAGAAAGATTATGTTCCTGACTAAAATTGTATCCTATTTGTTGCTCCTCTCCCTCTGTTACTCTGTTCTCTATGTCAGTGAAAGTGAGGGAAGTGATGTGGGAGAGTCAGGGCTCAGCAGCAAAAGGCAGGGAGGAAGAGGAGTTAGAGTTGATTGGATGGATAGAGATGTGGAGCAAGGAGGGAGGAGTTGAGGGGAGAGTAGAAGAGGAGAGTGAAGGAGATGAGAGTGGAGGGAGAGAGGAAGAGGAGAGTGGAGGGAGAGGAACTTGGAGAGGATGAAGCAGAGGGAGAGGAGGAAGCAGAGGGAGAGGAGGAGGAAGAGGGAGGGGAAGAGGGAGAGCATACCTGAGAGGGGAGCCTATGTTTCCATGGAGTGTGTCACACCATTCACCCATGTACCACACAGCCAGGGCCTAAAGTGACATGGGGTTTTGGAGTTGTTTTTAAAAGTGGTATGAACTTATATATTTTCCAGAGCTTGTAATGGATTACAACAAGAAATTGGGCAGGGTTGACCATCTTGACCAACTGAGGACTTATTACAATATTGGACGCACAGGCAGAAAATGGTGTAAGTATGTGTTTTGGGGGATGCTCAACATTGTCATCATAAATGCGTACATTGTGTGGGGGGTACTGCAAAGGCCCCTTCCCAGAAACTGCAGGCACTGGTCCCTGAAGGGATTCAAAAAGCAGCTTGTGCATTCACTTTGTGATATGGCTACAGTGGCAGGAAGAGGGGAGCCGAGAGGGCGTGTGGACCGAGTTGTTACTCATTTGAAAGCAGGTGAAGTTTGAAGGGCGCAAGAGTGTGGTGTGCATCCGGAGTGGACGCAGGGCAAAGGGTGGGAGATGTGTAGCAACCTCCTTTGGGTGCTCTACGTGTTCTGTGCCACTTTGCAGGATGGGGCCATGCTTCCAGAAGTTCCATGACATGTTGTAGGCTAAATGCAAACACTAAAGTGACAGTGTGAAATATGAATTTGTCCTACAAATCTTTTATTGTCTCTGAACAGCTGTCTCTCTTTATCTATCTTATCTAATACTTGTTGCATTCACTTAATTGTTGTCCATGTAGAAATGTAAATGTAATGTAAATGTAAAGTAGGCTACTATTTCTCCATTTTGTGTCAGGCCTGGTCTGTACTAAATCTTATTGAGAGAGGTTACCTACATTTTGAAATAGTCACTGAATAGTTGTTTGCATTTTTACATTGTTACAGAAGTAAGAATCGTTGTCAATCAAATAGCCTACTTTGTGTGGGTTTTGAAATACT
Source organism: Coregonus clupeaformis (assembly GCF_020615455.1). Lineage (NCBI taxonomy): Eukaryota > Metazoa > Chordata > Actinopteri > Salmoniformes > Salmonidae > Coregonus > Coregonus clupeaformis. Next base: position 19,920 of record NW_025536163.1, on the reverse strand, counting down.
TTCTGAATATTGCCCTCTGGTACACATTTTGGATATATTTGTACATAATATTTATAAGTAGAACTTCATAGAAGGAAATCAGTCAACTGAAATAAAATCATTAGGACCTAATCTATGGATTTAACATGACTGCGCAGGGGTGCAGCCATTGGTGGGCCTGGGAGCCAGGCCCAGCCAATCGGAATACGTTTTTCCCCACAAAAGGGCTTTATTACAGACAGAAATACTCCTCAACACCCCGCTCCTCAGACAATCCCACAGGTGAAGAAGACGGGTGTAGAGGTCCTGGGCTGGCGTGGTTACACGTGGTCTGCGGTTGTGAGGCCGGTTGGATGTACTGCCAAATTCTCTAAAATGGCATTATGGTAGAGAAATGAACATTAAATTCTCTGGCAACAGCTCTGGTGGACATTCCTGCAGTCAGCATGCCAATTGCACGCTCCCTCAAAATTTGAGACATCTGTGGCATTGTGTTGTGTGACAAAACTGCACATTTTAGAGTGGCCAAGGTGCACCTGTGTAATGATCATGCTGTTTTATCAGCTTCTTGATATGCCACACCTGTCAGGTGGATGGATTATCTTGGCAAAGGAGAAATGCTCACTACCAGGAATGTAAACAAATTTGTGCACAAAATTTAAGAGAAATAAGCTTTTTGTACCTATGGAAAATGTATTGGATATTTTATTTCAGCTCATGAAACACGAGACCAACACTTTACATGTTGCGTTTATATTTTTGTTCAGTATATTATACTTGGTACATTTTGAGTGAGTAATTTAGTCAAATGTATTACAATTTGAATATCTCTAGTTTTTTTGTTATTGTGTTGAGTGTTAATCATTTTTGATAGAGAGTGTATTTACACAATGGAAGACAAAATGAGTGTTATTCCTATCGATATGAATGTTGTGTCATATTAAAGAAGAGGTTGTGCTCTTTAAAAGTAAGTTAACTTGTAGTTGTCATTTGTTCTTTCTTTTTGAGATATGTCTGTTTGTTTGAAATGTGTGAGAAAATTAGCAGCATTCTAGAACATGACCAATGTCAAACCATGTTTAAACTTTTAGGAAAGTTCTGTTAAAGTTATGAAATACCAAGAAAAGTAAATGTGCTGAGAATGTGCCAAAGCTAAGCAACTATCCTGCACCATTCCCAGAAAGTTGTGGGAAGGTTGTTTGCAAAATAACAATAGGACAACCAAGCTCTAAAAAGTTGTTCTCAGAACGTTATGTGCTAGCTGGGGACTGTTCTAGAATCTTGAAAAGGGGCACTGCCCAGGCTGTTGCCACCTGCAGAGTTAGGCTACCTCCACGCATCTAGTAAATGCACTTCCCGTGATAAAAGTATTTTTAACCCAAAATGAGTAGGCCTATGCTACCCGCTGTGCTGGTGCTGCATATAGTTCGGGAGAGAAAGAAAGCCGAAGGCAGTTATCCAAGTTCGGTAGACTATCGTTAATTTTCAAAGCTAGAATCCTACATTGAAACAATAACAAATGGGTTACCCCCTGTGTTTTGGTAAAAAGCTGAGGCATGGGCCTGAACAAATGTAACCACTCTCAAATTCATAGACAGAGCTATCGATGCAAGGACAGACCAAAATCAGGTCTGTATTATGGGTTCTGATGGGGTACGATGTTGAACTAAGCTCATGAGGCATTTCTAAGTTATATTCTTCAAGAAATAATGGGTATATATAATTAATGTATACGTCCAAAAATGGATGTAGCAACTATATAAGGATTCCAGCTTTAACTTCGCTGTACACGTGTCCGAGAGCAATGTGATTTGAAATAGCGCATTTTCCAAGCAAGGGGAGGAATAACTTCATTATGCGTGCAAGCCTGTCGAGCAGACATAGGCGCACTTCAAAATAAGTGATTTAGGCGTAGGCGTACTTACAATGCAGTCACTCATTGTCAAATGTAAATGTCGATTCATTTTGCATCTGTAGAGGTGCATGAGACATAGCCTTAACATCAATATAACCAAACGAGTCATTCGACTTCATGTATCCTGTCAGTGATTATTATGGCATTTCATTAATAACAGAAATGTGAGTTTATTATCCGTTTGCATCTGGGCTGGATATACTGTATATGGCCAATGATGTATGCCAAGCGCACGTGGCTCCACCGGTGACTATTGTTGTCTTACTTGTTATTGAAAGACTTCATGGGTGTTGGTTTGGAATTCTTAGAAACTGTCTTATTGCATGCAGAAAAACATATCCAGTAGGCTATTTATTGCCATGGCTCTTTAGACCCCTGAGTACATTAAGAAGGTTTCTCTATAATGGTGCATATGCTGTGACAAGTTAATGAGCGGATGTAATTCATTCTGCAACTCTGGTAGACAGGGGTAGATCAAGGCTAACGGATAGACGCGGCTTCGGGCGATTAGAGAATTTTGTTACGTTTTTGTCACGTTTACTCATCAAGTTACTGATCTGGCCAGCCACCACGAGACAGCAGGGTGCGCGCACTAGACAATTAGGCCTACAGGGCTTGGCAGTTTACCACGGATGTTCTGAAGGCACAGATCACTGCGAACTTCTGTCAGAGAGGAAAGAGCTGTTGAGGAAATAAACAGAACCTATTCTATCCTGTTGTTTGCTGTATGTGTTTACAATATACAGCCTACCATTTCACACTGTACCATAAGCTACAATAGCTGCATCCAATAGTGTGCGTGGGAACATCATTAGGCTATTAATAATTGGTCAGGCTTAATGAAGCATTCAAAACGGACATTTGGAACAATATTATCGGAGATTTCTTTGCTCACTGTGTACCGTGCAGACCATTAGATCAATCACTCGATATAGGCTATATTAGTGTCTTTACATGGTTGGCCAGCCTATTATTCGAGTGACAAGCAAGTCTCGAGTCACAATGTCCTAGTCTCAGTCGAGTCCCAAGTAAAACGGGTCGAGTCTCGAGTCAAGTCGAAGTCGTGTATTCTAAGAGCAAGCCAAGTCACACGTTTTTTCAAGTCAAGTCTCAAGTGAAATCTTTTTATATATGTATTTATGCAACGACTTGTTCAACTACAAATCTTTGTCTATTTATTGAGGATACCAGACAGCCCTTTTCATTATTTTGGCTACAACACATTTTGGTAAAATATGGACTTTGGAGCAGTCCTAAGGGCATTAAATCAGCAGAAGACAAGGCAGGTTGAAGTGCTAAGAGTGTAGATTTATTTACAGGTGTTGGTGATCCCATGTTGAAATCACCATATCATACAAAATATCCACGGGCAATAGCCCAAAATAAATAACCTCTGTATCAGGCATAACAGGGACACAGGTAGACACAGGTAAGACTGCACAGCCTCCCCTTGAGAAACCACATCGAATCTGTCTAACAGGAGCTCAAACAGCTAGCCTACATACATTGCATTCGGAAAGTATTCAGACCCCTTCCCTTTTTCCACATTTTGTTACGTTACAGCCTTGTTCTAAAGTGGATTACGTTTTTTAAAAATCCTTATCAATCTACACACAATACCCCATAATGACAAAGCGAAACACCTTATTTACATAAATATTCAGACCCTTTGCTATGAGACTCGAAATTGAGCTCAGGTGCATCCTGTTTCCATTGATCATCCCTGAGATGTTTCTACAACTTGATTGGAGTCCACCTGTGGTAAATTAAATTGATTGGACATGATTTGGAAAGGCACACACCTGTCTATATAAGGTCCCATAGTTGACAGTGCATGTCAGAGCAAAAACCAAACCATGAGGTGAAGGAATTGTCCATAGAGCTCCGAGACAGGATTTCGACCAGATCTGGGGAAGGGTACCAAAATTTCTGCAGCATTGAAGGTCCCCAAGAACACAGTGGAGTCCATCATTCTTAAATGGAAGAAGTTTGGAACCACCAAGACTCTTCCTGGCCGCCCGGCCAAACTGAGCAATCGGGGAGAAGGGCCTTGGTCAGGGAGGTGACCAAGAACTCACCGATGGTCACTCTGACAGAGCTTCAGAGTTCCTCTGTGGAGATGGGAGAACCTTCCAGAAGGACAACCATCTCTGCAGCACTCCACCAATCAGGCCTTTATGGTAGAGGGGCCAGACGGAAGCCACTCCTCAGTAAAAGGCACATGACAGCCCGCTTGGAGTTTGCCAAAAGGCACCTAATAAACATGATTCTCTGGTCTGATGAAACCAAGATTGAACTCTTTGGCCTGAATGCCAAGCGTCACGTCTGGAGGAAACCTGGCACCATCCCTACGGTGAAGCATGGTGTTGGCAGCATCATGCTGTGGGGATGTTTTTCAGCGGCAGGGACTGGGAGACTAGTCAGGATCGAGGAAAAGATGAACAGAGCAAAGTACAGAGAGCTCCTTGATTGAAAACTTGCTTAGAACTAAACGACTGGGTGGTGTCCATAGATACAGATCAAAAAGACTGAACAACTGGGTCGTGTCTCTAGCAACCGAACCTATAGAAAGAACGACCAGCCGGCTTGGGTAGCAACCCTAGATTTGTGTCGGGACTATATCTTGTGGAAGGATAAATTGTATGAATAAATTCATCTTTGGGCATTATCACTTAAATAAATGTATAACATTTGAAGTGCAACAACTGGAAATCAAATACAAAAGGTTTGCTTAATAAACAAAATCCACCTTGAATACTCCAAACTAACATTAGTTATGTATTGACTAAATTGATTAACATGAGAGAACACACATTATCAAAAATAGACCTATACATGAATGTCACTCATGTCTTTTACGTGTGTGACCGTAAATAAGCACAGGGAGATAAGTGGCCTATATTTGTAATGCTATCTGTCTCTTTAATTGTGACTTCCTTATCCTCTTAGCCATCTCTTACTACCTGTCACCTTCTGCCTATTTCGGCAGGTGTGCCCTTGGCCTGGAGAGCCAAGGTGCCCATCATGCTAGTTTCCCAGACAGCATGACCTGAAAAGCCTATCTCATCTATTGGGGTAGAAACAGTTGTTATGGGATCTATGGATCTCCAAGATCTGTCTCAGAGATGAGACGAAGCAACCCAGAGCAGGTTGCCAAACTCCATATTTGGGGATGATCAGGAGATGCACGTTTTTTGGCTCCGTGTCCGTCGTTGTGCTGCAGCAGTTCCATGTTTCCGTCTTGTTGATCTTTTATCACCGGCTCGCCTTGAATGAATGACGTTTGAAAGAACTGTCAGCACGCCATGGCGACTTATGAGACCATAATGAAAAAGGTTTCTTCACGATTTGATTCCTTTGAGAACCTTGCCATAAAGGCTTTTATGAGACACTCCAAATGATGACTTTGGACAACCTTAATTTAGACGCTGTATTGGGCATTGCACCTTTGCTTGATGAGGTTGAGAATTCAGCCTACCATTATTTTTTTCGATTTTATTTTTATTTTGAGATTTTTTACATTTTAGTGATCCAATTGACATTTTAGTCATTTAGCAGACGCTCTTATCTAGAGCGACTTACAGTTAGTGAGTGCATACATTTTTCATAATTCAGGCTATACTTTTCAACATGCTACCAATTTACCTTTTCAATACTCAGGTCCCACACCTAACCAATGTTTCGGTGGCCCATTCAATTGCTGTTGTTTCTTTAAGTGTAGTGTTATGTTGCTGTGTTGCGGAGCCACAAAATGTAACAGTGACCTAACAGCGACCTCCCATGCTAAATATAGCAGTGGTCAAGTTATACAAAAAAAGTTGTTATAGCCTATGCATGGTCAGGTGAATGGACTATTTCTTAATTTTATGTATCAACTGTGTCTGCCTGTCTCTGTCTGTTTATGTGTGTAGAGACCGGCTCCAACCCGCTTCCTGGAGAGCTACCTTCCAGTAGGTTTGAGAGAGAGAGACATGGCATACAGCCTACCCCTTGTGAATGAGGAGGGCCACTATGCCCATATCTTGTTACTAACCACACCTACTTATGAGAGATGCATGTTTGCCATATAAATATGTATATATATTCATCCATATATTTGATACTCTCATATATATAAATATATATATATATATTCACTATATCTTATTAAATATATATATATATATATATACAGTTGGCCAACAGGACTATCATATTTTTCATAGCCTTTGTAAAATTAGAAAAAGCCTAATCTAGTTTTGAATTTCTTAAACATTCCATCATCTAAAGCGCCACTTGTATATTGTTAAACTCGAATCCTTTAAAAGTTTTAGTGAAGACGTAACTGAAGTGAAAGTAGGTCTTGCAGCCTCCTAACCTACTGTTCGCGTAACTCACCGACAGTAAATGGGTGGGCTCAACCATACTGCAGACATTGGGCAACTGTATAGTCAAATGGTGCAAATGTTATGCCTCTCTTCTCTGGTATATAATCAAGCATGTCTCATACTCCAAATACTAAGTAATTAGTCCAGCTCGTAGTGTTTTATGATCGTATCCAATGTGTCCTTCTTTTTCTCCCAAAATATTAGGGACATCAAGTTTATTTTAAAATTACCCAATAACCTTAGGCAAAATTATAATTCATTTATTCCAATCAAATAACAACATTGTACGCTATGCCATAATGCACAGTGCATAGAGGAAACCTCTCACACTATCCTCAATTGGATCAGCATCCATATGACATGCAGAAGAAAACATTAAAACCTGGCAGAGTTCATTACCATTCTTGAGAAGAATACCATAAATAAAACAACGTAAAGACTATTTAACTGCCTCTCGGTTTTATTATAGCATTATGTAAAAATATATATATAATCCTTAGGTGCATATATTGTCACAGGGTCCCCGTGCGCCATGTGAGCGCTGTAGAACAGAGGACCGCTCTGCCAGCCCGGGAGCGTGAGAGGAGAGTCGACAATAATAAACACTGCAGCGGATATGCATGGTCACCGGGCCTGTCCACGTGACGGGGGCGCTGTTACGACCAGGCATACTTGAGTGGTAGCCGATCCTCTGCTATTTTCGTGGGGAAAATACCACTTCAGATTGTAGCATCACTCAGTCATAGGCTACATCCATGTAAACACTTCTCAGAGGAGAAGTATAGAGACATGTGAGGAAAGAAGCGCAACATAATCTTGGATTTTTATATCTTCATATTATAGGCCTAGGCTATAGCCTATTCGGAAAAACGACCTAGCACCGTGGAGGCATAACTTTTTCTTTTTTAACGTTTCTTTGTATTAATAGGTTATTGTTAAAATATTATAGTAGGCTATTGCTTTTTGGCTGTTGAAGTAGGCTTATCCGTGCATGCTTATGAAAAACTGTTTCCTAAAAACAGGTGTTGCACCTGAATGTGATAGACCTACAACCAATGACACAGAGTTTATATACATCATTGGTATAAACCAATTGCCTACAACACTGTTGCCTGAAGTGAGCGTCACAAGGTGGGACCGAATCTTTGGGTGGGACTGACACCCGTTTCAGTTAGTAAACTATGCCCTCTTGTGGTAAAAGAGCAGCATTGATCCACAGTGACTAACACCAATGTAACAGCCTGTGGTCTCTAGTCTAGAAGATGTTGAGAGATATTAACTAATTTATAAGAAAAGTGGTAACATGTAATGGTTTATCTTCAACTAATCTTCAATCAACATAACTCCCATTACAAGAGTGAATTAGGGAGCCCAGAATTGGCCTCTCCCCAAATAGAGAAGAGCCCAACCTAACAGCAAGCAAGCAGATTAAATGCCATATGCTGTATCCATTCCACAGTACTTTTTAAAAAAATCATTGGTGGTGACTGAGCCAGTAGCCAATTGGTTCCAACTAATCCCAGTGTGAATAGAGAAAATATGACAAGAACTCTCTCGACCATAACAATTTCATCATGGTTACATGATTGTACAAAATATATTAACTACAACAAATTGCAACAATCATAAAAATTTGGTAGGAATATGCATTTGTCTTGGCATTTTTATTCTTGGGAAATCCTTTGAGCTCAGTGCAACCGCTCGCCGATTGACCAATCAGAGGCGAGCATACAGGGAACGCATGCGCAATTTCATTATTTTCAAACGACCTGAGAAGGGGGCCATCAAGGCGATAGGTGAGTTCGAATGAGTACAGAGAATATCAAATAGACAGGTGGCATTTAGTCATAAGTGTAAAGCACAATGTGTTATAACGTTCGAGAGAAAAACAAACTTTGTAAAGCGTTTAAAGTTAAAATGGCGTCAAATGAGACCGGGTTGGTTGAAGGCAAAGTGGCTGTCATTGTTTTGCTCTTTCCTTCGGACCTAAAATGGAGGACTGGCTAACCAGCTAGCTAGCCAACTATGCGACTGCATCTCAGCTGTAACGTTTGTTATTCTAGAACTGTTTCCCTTGTAACCAAGCAATTGCCAGTCGCTGCATAATGTATTCTCCAATCACCCGGTTTCTTTCAAACACCTGCTAGGTCAATTATACACATAATTAGGTAGCCGACTAAACTCAACTCCACTATTTAATGATTGTATAAGCTAGCTAGCTAACTAACTTACCTTGTCTGCTAGCCATGCCGGTGTTGTTGAGATGCAAGTCAGCTAATCTCCTGGTAGTTCGATTTTTGTTGTTATTGTGTCAGTTTGTTGGTTAATGTGTCAATATCATACATATTATTCATGGCGTATAGAAATGTGTGACTGGGAAATTGTAGTTAGTACCTACCTGAGATTGAGAACACTAACGTTACTAGCTAAGTGGCTTTCTTAGTTGGGCTATATCTGCTGTAAGAGAGGGCGCTGTGTCCAACTTGCTAAAAGGTGGCTGATTCCTGTTTGTTTCAACATTTGATTTTAGTTTGTTTATGCCTGATAGACACAAGGTTATGTTGAATTAACTGTGTGCCCATCTGACATCCCACCCTTGTATTTCAGGCTTGCATGGATATCTAGACAGCCCACAGCTGAGGAAAAACGGCATCCACGGTGTGAGATCAAGTTCTTTGTGCCACCAACGCCCCTGTCAGGAGGACATTGGTGGGCGTTGGTTGGCAAGGGTTCTGGCGGTGGGGTTGCCACAACAATGACATCCACTGTTTTCACAAGTGGAGGATATAAGCTGGACACAGTAGGGAAGATTGATTTGGTCAAAGCTCCAGCAGGAGGAACACCCGATTCCTTCATCGGCCTGAGGAGGGAGCCAAGTGAATACGTCATCGGAGTCCCAAACGTACTGGGCACTATCCACAACAGCAGCGGCCAGCAGCTCCAGGGGAAAGCCAAGGTGGTGCCAGGACAGGGACAGGTTACCTGCAGGCCTGGATCTGTACAGAACCCTGGGCTTGGGTCGGGGCAAGAGGAGAACTGGGTGAGCTTTGGAGCCCAAACTCCCCAGGGCAAACCGATGGGGGGCGAAGGCACCACACCAGTCAAGAGCAAGACACTACTAGGACAGACAAACAGCAATAGGGCAAGACGGACCTTGCAGTGCTCAACACTATCAAACAGCCCCGGGACGATGCAGTGGGTGGGAGGGAGGTCAGAGGGGCTGCTACGGTAGCACAGTCATCAGAACACAGCCCAGAGGGCAAAAGAGGGAATATTAGGAAAGGACCTGGTCACTCCCCTACACAGACCAGCTGCATACGCCAGATCCTCCTCCTCCAGCTGGAACTCATTGAACAACAGCAACAGCAGCTCCAGTCCAAGAGCAAGGAGATAGATGACCTCAAAGCTGAGAAGGAAATGGTATGCTAGCAAACACTCCAAACACAAATGTATAACATTTCAATTGTCAATCCTGGTCAGTATATTTGGTGAAAAATTGAATTTTCCAGAATAACCAGCAGCAGGGTATTTTCCCTCCAACCTAGGCTAGCTCCACAATGCCACCAGTGGTTTGGATGTAGTGCACTTGAATGTAATTTCATCCTCAAGCACATTCATATCTTTTTTTACTCTTTGCAGAAATCTCACAAGTGTTTAAAAGAATAGGCTACCCTTCAAGACAAACAATTTCAATGCCAAATCATAAGGGGGTATAAACCTCACTTTAGCCCCACTGAGGTGACAGGTTTTTTCACTACCGCAGCTCATGGCGCGGATGGAGCGCATGGAGCGCCGTCTGCAGCTGGGTAAGAAGGATGGGTGTGACCAGCGCCCCACCCGCACCCCTAAGCCAGCAGGAAAACCCTGCGGCGACGCCAGAGGGGCAGGGGCTGTCTGAGGGCCGCAGCAGCCATACACCCCGAACGCTGCATTTTGGCAGAGGAGGCAAGGGCCACAAACGGTAGGGCTCCACATTCAGTTAGAGGTAGCAATGTTGTTTTTTAATTAAGCCCCTTATTGTCCCTTCACGCAATTCCTCTAACGGTTGTTGTTTTTCTTTCCAATAGGCGTTTCCTCTTCCAGGACCCCAGGGCAGCCAAACGACGTGCCAAGCCAAGGCCTCCCAGTCCCCACACAAGGAGGCGCTTCTCCCCAAAGAGAAGCCTCTGGACGGGGAAGAGTTTTCGGATGGGTCTCCTGGGACCAGCTCGGCCACCACTGAGGAACTGGACTACCTGTCAACGACAGACATGTACCTGTGTCGCTGGCATGTGCCTCCCCCGTCACCAACTTCGCGAGAGCCCTCGCCCAAGAAGGAGGAGCCTGTGGCCAGTGAGTGTTACAAACTGTCATGAAATGGTTGTATTGGAACCAAAAAAATAGGGAAAAGCGCAAAATAAGTATGAACAGCGCATAAAAAGGCAGAGACTTGGGCCTAAGTATTTTGGAATAGGCCACGTTATTGCTTTTTGTTGCTTTATCTTTTGGGAATGTGTGCTAAACAGGATTTGTAAAATTGTCATGGGTGTGGAATGACCTTCTCCCTCTTGTACACAGTTCCCTCATGGAAGGAAAACCTTATGGAGCCCCTGGGAGAGGAGGAGGCATCTGATATCCCTGAGGTGGGTACTTGTCTTGCACTGTGCGAAGCCCTAGGCTGGTGGAAGTCCAGATTGGACCCCTGGTCAGGAGGTCTAAAGAAACTGTTTGCTCTTGCAGAATCTGGATGACAATGTCTTCCTGAAGCGCCACTCGAAGCATGAACTGGTTGAGAAGAGAAGGAAGAGGTAAGGGAGGGCTGGAGTTTTCACTATGCTTTGTTTTCGCGTCTGACCAACTCTTGCTATGAGTCGGTCTGTTTCTCTGGCATACCTCTTTTCTGCCTTTCTCCTTATTTTTGTGTGTCCCTTATTTTGACCTTCCGTCGCTGTGTTCTTCACTCTCCTTCATTCACCTCCCATAGATGGGACATCCAGCGGATCCGTGAGCAGCGGATGTTCCAGCGACTGCAGCAGCGCATGAACAAGAGGAAGGGTATCCAAGAGAGTGAGCCAGAAGTGTTCTCCTTCTACCCAGAAGCTGAGGATGGTAAGTCCACCTATACACTGAATTGTTAGATGCTAACACTGTTGGAGCTAGGAACACAAGCATTTCGCTACACCCGCAGTAACATCTGCTAAATATGTGTATGTGACCAATCAAATTTGATATGGCCAAAAAGCAACTATCCCATAAGGGATGTCAGTTGAGATGAAATGTAGTCAGTAGAAATACTGAGCAGGGTCTTGTACTCATTGCTTATGAAAGTGTTCTTTCTCTCTCCTCAGTGGAGTCCCTCATGATCACCCCCCACCTTCCAGTGGCGGTGTTTGGCCGACCTCTGCCAAAGCTGTCAAGACGGTGAGTTGAGTCATACGCACTGGTTCTTGAGTAACACCAAGCTAAACATCACTTGAATACAATCGGAGTGCTTGCTTCCTAACTTAAACCCCTGTGTTTCTCTATTCACCCTTGAAGGAGCTTTGACCTGCCCTGGCTGGACGAGCGGAGCCGCTGTCGAGTAGAGGTTCCCAAAAAGCAAACTCCCCACCGGACCTGCCGAAAATAAATCTGTCCTTTCCAACTGAGTCCAAGAGAGGAGACACCGGCCGGCTTGGTGCCAGGCGGCACCCCTCTGTGAACGTCTGCCTTGTTATTTGGGAGAGGAATACACTCGGGGTGGGGGAATTGCATGCCACAATCCCCTAAAATCAAAAGATGCACTGTGCCACAGTTTGGACATGGTTGCTGGACTGCAGAACAGATCCTATTGTTTGTTCATGGTAGGGCTGGTTTGGAAGAAGACTGAGGGTGGTGTGGACTATCCAGGAAGAGCAGAGATGTTTGTCTCTCCTCTGGATTTCCACTGGGTTAATTTGAGGACAGTTTTCCTCTTTGCAACTTCACCCCAAAAATTCCTGCGCAAACAAGCTAAAGCTCTACAAACTGTTGACGTTGTCATTCACATTGACATGCCTCATATTTGAACAGCGCAGAATGGCTCTGTCTCCCATCTGTATGTGATTGCTGTTGCATCCTATAGAAAGGAGATCTCCTATTGGAGATAAAAGGAAAAAAAAACATTGGACATTAGGAGAGTGAGATGTGTTGAAAGCGCTTCAGCAGCAGTTATGGTTTGTTTCAAACAAGATGTTGTAATTTAAAAAATGCTTTATGAACATGACTTTGTTTCTTTTGGATGGTGTCTGTGCCTGATTTGATAAATTACCTTGAAAGCACTGGACCATAATGGGAATTGGGGAAGAATTAGGTAGTGAGTGAAAGTGGATCTCTATTTTATCACTATCAATATATTGTCTCTGGATAATAATTCATATTCATTCAACTCTGAGCAGATTTCAGGATATTTATAATTTTGTTCACAGATGTAGTCATACTGACTTAATCATTGCAAAATGCTTCAACAACCAATTAACGACACTTGTTAATTGAAAAGATAAACTTGGCAGAAAGATTGCAATGCCTTGATAAAAAAAAGAAGCTCGAGGAGGCTAGGGCGGAATTGCGTAACTAACATTCACCCACAATTCCTGGCATTCTTCCGGTTTCCTTTATCTGACTCCTAAGATGGCGGACCGGCGACGGCGAAGGAGGCGCGCGTCCCAGGACAGCGAGGAGGACGATGAATCTGGTTCGGGATCAGAAAGTGGAAAGTCCCTTTCCCAACGACAAAGCCCCGAGTACGGGACCCTGAACCAGTTGAGGCACCAGCTGTTCGTGTGGTGCCGAAAAATGATGCTGAATCCGAGTGTGTGAGTGTCTTGCTCTCGAGACGCGAAGCCGATCAATATAATAGGACTTGATTAGTTGGCTAACTAGCTAACTCGGCTGACGTTAGCCTGCTCACTACCATAATTCGTGGCTGGGTCAACAAGTCAGCCGGCTATGGGAATGGAAGAGTACCGCGCGGATAGTTGTCCAGTGGTTAGGCCTAGCCGCATCCCCATGTTTTTAGTTTGCCACATCCAGCAATGTTGCTCATTAATCATCTAACTCGCTCATGTTCGGCCGGGAACCCCGTGTGCAGCGCAAAAACCGTAAACTAACTAGACAACACAGTTCGTTTGAGCTAGCTAACTTTGTTTGGTAACGCTAGATAGCACGTTTACCACCATAGTTAGCGTGGTTAACTAGAGGAAAGTATTTAATTTAGCTAACTACTGTACTATCAGTGTTTTGTAGTTAAGCTTATAAGCTAGCTAACGTTGGCGTACGTTAGCATCCAGTAACTTCCCAACTACTGTACTAGCTAGTATAGCTAGATCATGCTAATGTTAATTAAAGCCAAAGGGAACTTTGATATTGTTGTGTTATTTCATCAGTGACCGTGACAATGTGCCAATAATTAACGTCGTTTAGCTAACGTTAGTTATGATATATTTGCCTCCATCAATCACGCTTCATCGAAAGTCATTTTTCCTGACTAGTAATAATCAGTAAAGATCTTGACTTCACCCTCTTGATTTTAAATGGCCACCACTACGCCAAAGCTTGTTGATATTTATCGATATCCCTAGTGATGTGAGGAATCCATGTTTGGCACAATGAATGGTTGTGAATGGCCTGGTCATTAAGAGGGTACATTCCAAGTGACAGATGCCCCCACTTGCTACTAAATAATTGATGTAAGAGTTTGGTATCATGTTTGCCTGACAACGTGGTGTGTAGGCTACATACTGTTGCTATTTGTTGTCAACTCATTCACATTGTTTGACTAGTGTTATCCTTTCTTAACAGGAAAGTGAAGATGGTGTAGGAGAAGGTGAGTCAGTGTTTGTTGATGTAATCCAATAGCCTGTCTAAAATGATGCACACACCTGAGGCATTTCCCACTGATCATAGTTAAACAGTTGAAGTACTTGTTTCAGACACATTTTATGTTTGTTTTTGCAGCTGTCCTTTCTGACTATGAAAGTGCAGATCCTGAGGAGAATGGCTCCCATTCAGAGGTGAGTTGCCACTGCTGAACAGAGTTATGCTGTAGGGTAAAATTTGCATGGACACTTGGGCAACATAGTATATGACTAACCAGATTGTTTGAATTTCAGTAACGCAGGCTTCATGAGCCTAACCCAAGGTTCCTCATTCTCCCAACAGAATAGCCCAACTAGTGGATTCGCAAGATCATGATGTATCTAACTTCCAAAGTATTTGTGAAAATTGTTTTGTCCATCACCATGAACAAGAGACAGTCCCTCCAGGATTTTGCTATTCTGTGACCCAATTCCCAGTATATTATGTGAGGGCTTGCAAATTTGACCAATCCTGCACTATCACCTCATAAAACAGTGAAATCATCGCAATATTATCTGACCGATCACCACACAAAAAAGAGGGCTCACAATTTCAACCAATCACTGCACATTTACTGCCTAATATGGTTCAATTAAGCACACATCAACAAACTTTTTCCCTCGTCGGTGCATTTTTGTGACAAATTGGACAAAATCAGTGCATATTGCCATGCAAAATGTCAGAATTGCCTCAGCAAAATCCTGGAGGGGCTGAAGAGATGAGCAGGTTTCAACCATTGATACAGGTACTGGTATTTCGGAACACAGACCTTCTGCATTGTAGCAGCCCTCTAGTTGCAAGACACATTCAAAAAAATCAACCATTGATGTACTCGTGCACGTAATGGTACTGGAATCCTCTTAATGAGTGCTTAAACTGTGGTTCTGAGAAGTGTAATTTGTCCACTATGCATGGATGGTTTTGACTGGAAGGACTCTAAGGACATTTGCACTGAGCTCTCTGACAGGATCTTGATAATGATACACATAAACAGACTAACTCAAGTCTTGTATTTTCTCTCTCAGGGAGGTGAGGAGGAGGAAGAGGAGGAAGAAGAGGTCCCTCCACCGGCTGCTGGACCCAAACCCACTCCTGCTGCCGACACCCCTGCTGTGGAGGAGCAGCTGCAGGAAGGAGGGGGGAAGGAAGAGGAGGTTGAGAAAGGTGTAAGTAAAGAAGTGAAGTGTGAAGATAAAGGCAACCTGGCAGGGGAGCGGCAAAGCGGGGATGGACAGGTAAGATGCTTAATTGAAAAGAAAATTAGAGTTAAAGAATCACCTACAAATATAGGTCTATTGGTTCAATAACTTTTGACTAATTCTACTTGTCCTATCCCTGTAACCAGGAAAGTACAGAAGACTCTGAGAATAAAGGCACTAAACCAGGCCAGAAGCTGGATGATGACCAGGATCGTAATAACCCAGCCTATATCCCCCGTAAGGGAATGTTCTTTGAGCACGACGTCAGAGGAAACGCACAGGAGGAGGAACGGTAAGGGGGAACGTTTACCCTTTTGTCCATGAAATGTTTTTCTGTGAACTAGCTAAACGTGACCAACAACCACACAGAAAGGATGGATGACTCCTAGTAATAGACTGATGTTGTTTCATTGGTAAACCTGTTTATTGATTTATTTGCGGCTTCTTTCCTGTCCTCCAGGCCTAAGGGTCGTAACAGGAACCTGTGGAAGGATGAGGGTCGCTGGGAACACGATAGGTTCAGGGAGGAGGAGCAGGCGCCCAAGTCACGTGAGGAGCTGGTTTCAATCTACGGCTATGACATCCGCAACGGAGGTGGCTCCAATGACCGGTCCTATAGACAGCGCAAGCCCAGGTACTACTACCCCTTAACACTATTAACCCTGTGTCCAAATCCCCATGTCCCTGAAAGCCTCGAACACTAACCACCAGCTAATGGGGATCCCTAATAAATACAAATACCAGTATTGTCTATCTTGCCAATGTATATTAACAGGCACAATTTATCCCCGTACAATGTCATCTCATGAATTACAGCAATAGTCTACTACAGGGGTGGGCAATAATTTTGGCTTGAGGGTCACGTTGAGATAAATAAAAAAAATCAGTGGAGAGCCGCACAGATTTTTTTTTTTCACGGGCTGATTTGTTAGTCAAAAGCTATTTGCGGACAGAAAAGGGGCAGTTATTTGAACATTATATAGGTCCATTATAATTTCTACATACTTTCTATCTAGTTTTAGAGTGGCCTGGAGTGTTTCTTTTAACCCAAAATAATCAAACCATAATTTTGCCTGCGTAACATAGTTTGTCCCACCCCTGGTCTACTAGCTATCTTCTAGCAGCTTGTCCTGACACTAGCCTCCTCTCCTCCCCTCTGTAGACACAGCACCTCTCCCGTCCGGGACAAGCGCTGGCGGGATGTAGACGGGGAGAGGCCCGTCCATACCTCCTGGCAGCAGGGAGGGAACCCCAACAGCCGTAGCGCCCCCCCAGCCGTGGCCCTGCAGCAGTCTGGTCCTCCCCCCTCAGCAGCCCCCAACACCCAGCGCACCAACAACCCCCCCAGGCCCTCCTCCCACCCCCCAGCCCGGGGCTTCCAGGGCAACCGCCCCCCCCAGGCCCAGCACCGGAATGACAGAAACCAGGAGTCCCAACGGCCAGGCCCTAAGGCCCACCCCGCCGAGCCCCTCCAGACCCGGAGCCTACCGCCCATGGACGGCGAACGAGGCCCCAGGAGCCGGGGGAACAGAGGGGCCCATACGGAGCGCAGCCCTTCAGTAGTGGTGGAGGAGGTCCGCAGCGAGGAGGATGACGAGCGCAACACCACTACTGTGACAACGTCACAGTCCGTGTACCACAATCGCCACTACAGTGGCAAAGGTGATCGAGAAAGGGACTCTGCACCGCTACGACGACAGGAGCAGCAGCGAGGGGGATCTGCTCCTCCGGCGGACAACCCGGTTACCCGCGATGCCTCCCCGGCTCCGGAGCGGCCCGTGGAGAAGAAGTCGTACTCCTTAGCCAGGAGGACTCGCACCCGGGCCACTGAGCTGGGCAAGCAGGCCTCTGTGGAGGAGCCTGCCTCCACCGTGTCTTCCTCGGCCCTGAAGAGTGAGCCCTGGCAGGGCCCCGGTCAAAGCCCGGGGGATGCTGGAGACAGCAGCCAGGGCAGCCAGGGGACAGGACTCACAGGGCTGGACCAGGACCTGGCCAGACTCAGCCTGGCTGGACAGAACTGGGCCCAGAACCCATCTTCGTATCTTCGCGCTGAGATGAGAGGTGAGCCTTCTGTCTCTTGAGTGTATTATGGAGTGACACATTCTCTCATAGCTCCAGCAGCACTATTACAAGCAGCTCAGTCACCACTGCACCAGCAGCCCAGTTGAAGCTTAGCAGCAGCTCCCTGGTGCAGCTCTGGGTCAGTCAGTCAGTGACCGTTCAGTGTGGCTGGTTGACATAATGAGGCCAGTACAGTCAGTGTGGAGAAGTGGGGGCAGGCAGTGTGGGAATGGAAGTCTCTCTCTTAAGCCGGCTTATCTACTCAGTGCAGGTGGTGGTGCATCCTTGCACGTAGTCTGGAGCCTGGGAGGATTTTATCATGCAAAATAAAGTTAGTTTTTGCACTCAAGGTTTAAAGTGCCTCAAATGTGGACATTTGTCAGGACAGAAACCCTAGTTAGATCTACACGTTGGTAGTTGGTTTGACATGAAGCTTATGAGATGTGACGTGTTCCTCACTGCAACTAAACAGCAGCAGCTGAGCAGTTAGTTGGATATGTTTTGCTTGCGTGTTGTCAACCCTTTTTTTGTCTTGTTGCAGGCATCCCTAACTCTATGCACATGGGTGGAGCACCTCCACAATACAGTAACATAGAAGAGCTGGTGAGTAGGCCTACTTGTGTTGACAGAAACCCATCTTTGTACATAGTCATTTATATGTTGCCTTTAAGAGGAAATCTGGCGTTTTACCTGACATTTTGAGTGGTTCTGTCAGCGCTCACCCTCTTTCTCTCCATCTCAGGGAGCTGGTAACCGGGCAAAGCGGTACTCGTCCCAGCGCCAGAGGCCAAGCCCCGAGCCCGCTCCTCCTATGCACATAGGGGTCATGGAGGGTCACTACTATGAGCCCAGTGAGTCAGTGCCACACACTACCACCAGGAGGCCGGGCACAACTGAAAACACACACTAGCCGGTGTCTCTTTGTCCATAGGCTCAGAGCCAGGCTCTGGTAGAAGAATTACTCAACCACAACATGTTGTAGCTGCATTAGAATGCTGTCTTTAAAAACAAAGCAAAAAAAACAAAAAAACTTGTTTTGAGAGGTTAGTTAGAATGGTAGGGTACACGGGTATCTGTGGTGCTGTGATAAACTGTACAAATAAATATGCTACATTGTTTAACACATGATTACATGATTGCCACATCAGGTACTTTTGTGTGTATATATAGTGTATGTGGACACCCCTTCAAATTAGTGGATTAGGCTTTACTCAGCCACACTTGTTGCTGACAGGTGTATAAAATCGAGCACACCGCCATGCAATCTCCATAGACAAACACTGTCAGTAGAGTGGCCTTACTGAAGAGCTCAGGGACTCTCAACGTGGCACAGCCACCTTTCCAATAAGTCAGTTTGTCAAATTTCTGCCCTGCTAGTGCTGTTATTGTGAACGTCTAGGCGCAACAACGGCTCAGCCGTGAAGTGGTAGGCCACACAAGCTCACAGAATGGGACTGCCATTTGCTGAAGCGCGTAAAAATCGTCAGTCCTCAGTTGCATCACTCACTACTGAGTTCCAAACTGCCTCTGGAAGCAATGTCAGCACAATAACTGTTCATCGGGAGATTCATGAAAGATCTAAGACCATGCGGAATGCCAAGCGTCGCCTGGAGTGGTGTAAAGCTCGCCGCCATTGGACTCTGGCGCAGTGGAAACACGTTGTCTGGAGTGACGTCCGACAGACGAATCTGAGTTTGGCGGATGCCAGGAAAACGCTACCTGCCCCAATGCATAGTGCCAACTGTAAAGTTTGGTGGAGGAGGAATAATGGTCTGGGACTGTTTTTCATGGTTCGGGCTAGGCCCCTTAGTTCCAGTGAAGGGATATCTTAACGCTACAGCATACAATGACATTCTAGACAATTCTGTGCTTCCAACTTTGTGGCAGCAGTTTGGGAAGGCCCTTTCCTGTTTCAGCATGACAATGCCCCCCCCGTGCACAAAGCGAGGTCCCTACAGAAATGGTTTGTCGAGATCGGTGTGGAAGAACATGACTTTCCTGCACAGAGCCCTGACCTCAACCCCATCGAACACCTTTGGGATGAATTGGAACGCCGACTGCGAGCCAGGCCTAATCGCCCAACATCATTGCCCGACCTCACTAATGCTCTTGTGGCTGAATGGAAGCAAGTCCCCGCAGCAATGTTCCAACATCTAGTGGAAAGCCTTCCCAGGAGAGTGGAGGCTGTCAGCAGCAAAGGGGGGACCAACTCCATATTAATGGCCATGAGTTTTGGAATGAGATGTTCGACGAGCAGGTGTCCACATACTTTTGGCCATGTAGTGTATATGGTTTGGTGGTGGAGTTGTAGAATAACATATCTGACTGTAGAGCACAAACGTGAGTTTAAATGCTATATTGTCTCCTCCTGCAGTGTCTTATCAAGGACCAATCTATGCCCACGGCGACAGCCCCGCCCCCCTCCCACCCCAGGGCATGCTGGTCCAGCCTGAGATGCACCTCCCCCATCCCAGGCACCCAGGTTAGTGTCTGTCACCTTGCTGCCAGGGGACCCAGGGACAACGTGGCGTGGGTAGCAGTTACC
>NW_025536162.1:0-67234 GCF_020615455.1 Coregonus clupeaformis | reverse complement strand
CTGCCATCTATTGGAAATATTTAGCAATTAAAGTTATTGATTCACATACAGACATTGGTGAGGCAGCTGAGAAATAAAGTGTATTAGATCAGTCTCAAACCTCCCCACGCCAATTGCTGGACTTTCACACAGAGGTTACTAGGTCACCCAATTCAAACCACATTTAAAAAATAAAACAAATGTGTCTTATTTATCAAGTGTTCTGTCTTGCAATTATACATATATAAAATAACAACAAAATAATCAAAATGCTATTTAATACTATAATTGTATTTTTACTAAGATAATATTATTCCTAAAATAGGTTCTAAAAGTATTACTAGGGCTACCCTACCCTAAATTGGGGGTTAGGGTTACGGCTAAAATAGGTTATAGGTAGGGTAAGAGTTTCTGTATAGCACTTTGTGACATCTGCTGGTGTAAAAAGGGCTTTATAAACAGGGTGCACATAACTGGTACGCAGGTACGCAAAGCGCTGTACAAAAATCAGGAATGCGTAATGCCACTTGTGTTACTACGCGCCTTTGAGTACTTGACCCGATCTTCTCATCTAACCTTACACATGACATGTTGCTTGTCAACTACTGTCAGGGATGTCCAAAAAGCAACAGACATTAAAGCAGCTTCTTTGGCGTTTCGCCACCTACAAAGAAAACGCCAACTGGAGCCAGAGCCAAAGAAAATACTTTTTCCGGAAAAGTGGCTCCAAGATGTGCAGTGGCTTGAAGCTAACGATGAGCGCACTGAAATGTGGTGCAAGATTTGCCGCTCAAATCCACATCTAGCAGACAAAACAGGTGCATTTTATAAAGGCTCAAAGAATTTCAACCCTCCTTTATTTGACAAACATGAAAAGAGCAAGGAGCACACGAATATGGCGCAAGCCATTGCTAAGCTAGCCGAGAAGAAATGTCCAGTCGCCCACTTGCCAGATGGCGAGACAAGCTGAATGAAGAACAGCGGCAAACTCTGTTCATATTTTCTCCTCGCCTTCCATAAAGCTAAACACGCACGTCCCATGTCTTCCTATTCTGAGGATGTTCCTTTACTGAAGCAGCTATGAGTAATTGTCGGAGGTGCATATCATTCACGTGAAGGGAGACACGGATCATGCAGAGCATCGCTCACACCATCAGCGGGGAGTTACGAGCCGTTGCAGTCTGCTGAATTTTGGGGCTGCTTTTTGATGGATCTGAGGACATCACAAAAACTGAGCAGAAATCGTTTACATTGTGTCTGTGTCCAGCAACGGAGAGTTTACTTCGGACTTTATTGGACTGATTGAATTGGGTGCTGACCGAACCGCGCAAGGCCATAACAGACGGACTTGTGAGACTTTTCCAGGACACAGGCTTGGATGACTGGACAACAAAGTTGGTCGCTGTGTCAACAGACGGGGCTGCTATTAACGTAGGTATCTACAACGGCGTTGTGCCAAAACTCCGGCAACTTGCTGCGGTTGGAGACTCCCTTGTGCACATTCTGTGCACCGCACACACTGGAGAATTGCTGCGAAATCAGCTGATCGCAATCGTTCCTTACTGTGAGACATTTAAATCGCTCTGTGGTCAAGCTGCTGCAGTTTTATTTACAAAAAGGTGGAGCAAAAAAAATGCTGCACTGAATAAGCTATGTGAAGAAAATAGGATCTCCTTTGTGAAACTGGGTAAGTTTCATAATATCAGATGGTCTGCATGGAGGCATGAACACTTAAAAATATCAAGTCAATATGTTATCACGAGCGATAACAGTGACTTGCAGCATTTCTGCACAGAGCGTTTTCAGTACTTTCTCGTCAAACATGCTTGACATTTGCAACATTTTGAAGACCACATCCATTAGGTTTCAGAAGGAAAAAGCTGACCATTGGAGAATGTAAGGATGAACTCATGGTGGCCATTGGACAGTTCACACTTCTGCTTGATGGTGAAAGCCACAGGGCACACATTGTTTCCAATGCTGATGCTGACAGAGACAAGACACACTTACTCAGGGGGTTAATTGAAGAGTTTGAAATCAGATATGACTCCCTCAAGTCATGTGATCATTTCTTAGTATTTGATCCTTCAACATGGCCTCAGGAAATGCAAGACCTACACAGTTTTGGAAACACAACAGTTTTGCAACATTCTCAAGAAATATGAGGCCACCTTGCAACTTGACAAAGATACCACTGTGACAGAATGGATGCGCTTAAAGCAGGCAGGAAGACGCCTGGGAGCCTCTTCTGTGTATGACTTGGTCCAAATAGTAAATACAAGTAACCCAGATGCTTACTCCAACATCAACAAGGTGGTTAAGCTGTCTCTTACACTGCCTTTAAGCAGTGCAGCTTGTAGAGAGGGGATTCTCACATCTCAACATAATAAAACCAAGTACAGATTTCGTCTGTCACATGCTCGTCTCTCAGCCCTTTATTTTTTATTTTTATTTATTTCACCTTTATTTAACCAGGTAAACCAGTTGAGAACAAGTTCTCATTTACAACTGCGACCTGGCCAAGATAAAGCAAAGCAGTGCGATAAAAACAACAACACAGAGTTACATATGGGGTAAAACAAAACAAAGTAAAAAAAAATACAACAGAAATACATATAATATACAGTGTGTGCAAATTTAGCAAGTTATGGAGGTAAGGCAATAAAATAGGCTATAGTACAAAGTAATTACAATTAGTATTAACACTGGAATGATAGACGTGCAAGAGATGATGTGCAAATAGAGATACTGGGGAACAAATGAGCAAAATAAATAACAATATAGGGATGAGGTAGTTGGGCGGGGCTAATTTCAGATGGGCTGTGTACAGGTGCAGTGATCGGTAAGGTGCTCTGACAACTGATGCTTAAAGTTAGTGAGGGAGATAAGTGTCTCCAGCTTCAGAGATTTTTGCAATTTGTTCCAGTCATTGGCAGCAGAGAACTGGAAGGAATTGCGGCCAAAGGAGGTGTTGGCTTTGGGGATGACCAGTGAGATATACTCGCTGGAGCGCAGAGTACGGGTGGGTGTTGCTATGGTGACCAATGAGCTAAGATAAGGCGGGGATTTGCCTAGCAGTGATTTATAGATGGCCTGGAGCCAGTGGGTTTGGCGACGAATATGTAGTGAGGACCAGCCAACAAGAGCGTACAGGTCACAGTGGTGGGTATTATATGGGGCTTTGGAGACAAAACGGATGGCACTGTGATAGAGCACATCCAATTTGCTGAGTAGAGTGTTGGAGGCTATTTTGTAAATGACATCGCCGAAGTCAAGGATCGGTAGGATGGTCAGTTTTACGAGGGCATGTTTGGCAGCATGAGTGAAGGAGGCTTTGTTGCGAAATAGGAAACCGATTCTAGATTTAACTTTGGATTGGAGATTCTTAATGTGAGTCTGGAAGGAGAGTTTACAGTCTAACCAGACACCTAGATATTTGTAGTTGTCCACATACTCTAGGGTCAGACCGTCGAGTGTAGTGATTCTAGTCGGGTGGGCGGGTGCAAGCAGCGTTCGTTGAAGAGCATGCATTTAGTTTTACTAGTGTTTAAGAGCAGTTGGAGGCTACTGAAGGAGTGTTGTATGGAATTGAAGCTCGTTTGGAGGTTTGTTAACACAGTGTCCAATGAAGGGCCAGATGGTATACAAATGGTGTCGTCTGCGTAGAGGTGGATCTGAGAGTCACCAGCAGCAAGAGCGAACGTCATTGATATACACAGAGAAAAGAGTCGGCCCAAGAATTGAACCCTGTGGCACCCCCATAGAGACTGCCATAGGTCCAGACAACAGGCCCTCCGATTTGACACATTGAACTCTATCTGAGAAGTAGTTGGTGAACCAGGCGAGGCAGTCATTTGAGAAACCAAGGCTATTTAGTCTGCCAATAAGAATGCGGTGGTTGACAGAGTCGAAAGCCTTGATGAAAGTCCTGATGAAAGCCCTGATGAAAGCCCTGATGCACATTCACCTGTCAAAGCAGACCACAGAGAAATTTGACCCAAAGCCTGCTGTTGACCCTGAGTAACTCACTGAAAAAGGTATGTGCACCCCTGTTTATAAATACATTTGATTGATTGTTAGGTTTATGGTTTATATGGCAAAAAACAGTATGGGTTTATGGCACTCTTGCTCCTCCTTGTGGCCGAATGTGGGTACTACATAATTTATTAATGACACTTGCTAGGCTCATAATCTGAGGTAGCAACTGCGTCAGATCTACAAATCCATTAGCTAGACCACCCGATTAGACAACAATCACCCCCATTATACCCATTTGGTTTTCAACTCAGTGAACCTGCGCAGCATTCGCTCAATTTGATGCCTACGAACGAAGATTTCGATGCATATCAAATTACCCAGCAGCCTTTTTAGAAACAACAAGTCCTCAAAGAAAAGGTTATTTCTTAATTAGAAAAAATGTCTTCTGGCTGTTTAAATCGCCCACATTTTGAAAAAGAGGACAGGGACATGCGTTTTATTTAGATTGTACACTTTTTCTTAAAACAAATATGGTTAACCATGACCAGGAAAATGTTTAATGTTTGATGGCTATCCACCAGCCATCGCCTCTTAAACTATGTCTCACCTCATTATTGGTGACCACATCATGTACTCAGGTGAACAGTGTGCACGCTCACCAAGTAGCCGTAACCTTGTTAATAATAAGTTACCTGAGGTAAACCTACAGGGTTAACGCTCATCAAGTAGCCGTAACCTTGTTAATAATAAGTTACCTGAGGTAAACCTACAGGGTTAACGCTCACCAAATAGCCGTGACCTTGTTAATAGTAAGTTACCTGAGGTAAACCTACAGGGTTAACGCAGGCAGGTCTCATTGATAACAATAGTGAAGCTGGCATTGTGACGCAGAACAATGGGCTGGGAATAGAACGTTCTGAAGGCGAGTCGGTGTCACGGAGCTCAATAGAACTAATAGGAGCTGGTAGGGTGAAAAATGCCCTAAATTAAGGCCTGTTTTTTCGCGATTACTTCATAACCAGGGACAGAAGGTAATATTATGAAACTGGGCTCCATGGCGGATGCAATGAACTAATTTTATCAGAAATAAACGTTGTAAAAAATGTAACTTGAGGCGCCCCGAAAATAATATTCAAAAGTTCAGTCCTTGGACACAGAGGGGTTAAACACTAAAGTTACCGTCCATCTAGTGAAGAGGAGAACCGGACAGAGGGAGCGTAGCCAGCATCCGTCAACGAGAGAGGAGAAGTCTTCCACGGTATTTAACAGGTGGAAGAAACAACCCGGGAGCTCCATCGGTCCACAAGAAATGCAGGCAGCCGGTGCTGATGTAGTGGTAGCTAGGATAACTAGGATGCTGCTGGTAGAGTAGCTAGCTTAGCTAGCTGTACCGACTAGCTTGGATAGCTAGCAGGTCGTTCGTCTGTCCCTCGAGGATGATGACGAGATCCGGTGAACCACACAATTAAACAAGGATAGCGAGTGAAAAGGATCTGGCTACACTCATACTGTCACTGACCATTACGCAAAAAGCAAATTGAACAATAAACTTCGGCGTCTCAACACTGTAACGAACTCTGTCGTTGTTCCCCCAACATCACCTCAGCCCACTCTGCGCGTAACTGGACAATATGCTTGGCGCCAAACCGTACGCGGGCGCGGGCAGTTCTGTACATGGACGCGGACAGTTCCAGAACGCGGACATGAGCACTGCCACACAATAAACTAAACCAGGTCTTTAAAGTCAGGTACATTAGTAATATTCATTTTTATTATGTAAAACAAAAATTAATCGTTTTTTAAAACAATATTTTGAGATCTGGGCCCATATCCACAAAGAGTCTCAGAGTAGAAAATTGGTCCTCTCTCTCCCCAGACAGACTCATTTTAGACCACTAACCCCTAAACAGAGATACAGCATGTTGGTTGTGGTTAACACAGTGACAACTAATTCTTGAATGTACATCTGCCTCACTCTCAGAGAAATAAGTAGTACTGCTAGGTTGTACACAGTCAAATGTAACAAATAACAAAAACAATTATAAAGAACTGTACACATGATACATTTGTAACATCAATATTAAAAATTGTTTAAAAAAATAAATCCAGTAATATGAGATCTGTATGTAAAACATTTAGCAGATGTTTTTGTCCAGGGCCTGGTATCCCAAAAGCATCTTAAGGCTAAGTTCATCATTAGAACCTTCGTAGGCGCATTGTTAAATCTCTGAGCTGTTTCCCAAAACCATCGTTATTAACGTTGCACTTGAAAACGCTCATATTCTAACACCTTTCTCAGACCACTTGTAGAACAGCCAAGTGCGTCGTTAGATGCTTTTTTGCCCTCCCGCAACACTTTATAAACAGAAGATCTCCGCTAAACATAGAATCACACTGGTTTATCCGTCTCTCTGTGACCGCCGATAAATTCAGAACAAAGTTGACTACAAATACAAAGTTGCAAATGTCTTTGCAATTGATGCAAACAAGCGACGTATAAAATGATGCTTAGTTCAAATTGACAGATTAATTTATTTAACTAATTTTGAAATAGGAAGTGCTTCTGTTACCAAGTAACCTGCTGGAATAGGCTACTGAGAATGGGGTCATAATTTCAATCAATGAATCAAATATTAATAATATGGATATGAACTGATTAGGACAATGCTTGTCAACAACAGCCAGGTAATTTCTTTTTTTACCTGTTGCCTAATATCTCTCTCTCTCTCTCTCTCTCTCTCTCTCTCTCTCTCTCTCTCTCTCTCTCTCTCTCTCTCTCTCTCTCTCTCTCTCTCTCTCTCTCTCTCTCTCTCTCTCTACTCGCTCTCTCTCTCTCTCTCTCTCTCTCTCTCTCACACACACACACACACACACACCTGCTGTCTCAACCTCTGAATGATCGACTATGAAAAGGCAACTGAAATTTACTCCTGAGATGCTGACCTGTTGCAACCTCTATAACCACTGTGATTATTATTTGATCCTGCTGGTCATCTATGAACATTTGAACATCTTGAAGAATGACCTGGCCTTAATGGCCATGTACTGTTATAATCTCCAACCGGCACAGCCAGAAGAGGACTGGCCACCCTCAGAGCATGGTTCCTCTCTAGGTTTCTTCCTAGGTTCCTGCTTTTCTAGGGAGTTTTTCCTAGCCACCGTGCTTCAACATCCGAACAGGCGCTGTTCGGGCACGAGACGACCGTTAGAGCCAATGACCTTCAAATCAAATTGTATTTCTCACATGCGCTGAATACAACAGCTGTACACTTTACAGTGAAATGCTTACTAACGAGCCCTTTCCCAACAATGCAGTTAAAAAGTAAGAAAAATTAGCTAAATAAAAAAAGAAAGAGTATCAATGATATAACAATAATGAGACTATAATGAGTACCAGTACTGAGTCAATGTGCAGGGGTACCAGGTAGTTGAGGTAATAACTAGACTATATACAAGGAGTACCAGTACTGAGTCAATGTGCAGGGGTACCAGGTAGTTGAGGTAATAACTAGACTATATACAAGGAGTACCAGTACTGAGTCAATGTGCAGGGTATCAGGTAGTTGAGGTAATAACTAGACTATATACAAGGAGAACCAGTACTGAGTCAATGTGCAGGGGTACCAGGTAGTTGAGGTAATAACTAGACTATATACCAGGAGTACCAGTACTGAGTCAATGTGCAGGGTACCAGGTAGTTGAGGTAATAACTAGAGTATATACAAGGAGTACCAGTACTGAGTCAATGTGCAGGGTACCAGGTAGTTGAGGTAATAACTAGATTATATACAAGGTGTACCAGTACTGAGTCAATGTGCAGGGGTACCAGGTAGTTGAGGTAATAACTAGACTATATACAAGGAGTACCAGTACTGAGTCAATGTGCAGGGGTACTAGGTAATTGAGGTAATATGTACATGTAGGTAGGGGTTAAAGTGACTAGGCAATCAGGAGAGATTACATCTCCTCATCCAGGGAGTGCACACACAAACACACACACACACACACACACACACACACACACACACACACACAGGGAGGGAATGTTGTGTTTGTTTAATATTGTTTCAGGACTATGAAAATGGAAAAAAGGATTAGCCTATGGATTATGAAAACAAAAATAAATGGTAAAATGGGAGAGGAGAAATGACTAGAGACAGTGTTGTTTAACTCACTGATCATGACCCATGAGTTCTTCTTACCTTTTTCAGTAGAAAAGTCTCCTTCTCTAAAGTCTATAGGACGACTCATAGACCGGTCACTCTTCATGGACACACAGCTGGGTACAGGGGAGGCTGGTCTCTCCTGCTTGATTGGACTTCAATACAACAGAAACAAACATTACATCTCTCATCTACTCCGAGCTCAGATGTGGAAACAAGAGTTTCATTCCAAAACGCTATATATCCATTTTCCGAAATGTTGGTCAATTAGCTTTTATTGTTTAAAGAAATTATTAAACCACTACAAGGCTTTATAAAGGTGTGTAAAGTGTGTAATTTCCACTTTAAAATGTCAGACTTGATTTTCCCTGATGAAAAATGTATGAACCCCTACAGAAAATATCCCTTAATTAGAATCCAACTAAAAATACACATTTGCTATTGCTGCAGGATTATGTTCCTGGTGTGAGAAACTGGGTCAAATTAAGATATAGCATCTGTAAATACATTCATCTTAAGGTAGCTAGGTGAGACAACCACGTATCACAGTCAAATATACAGGATACAAACATTACATTCCAGCTAAACAATGGTTTTAAATCACATCTCAAATCTCCAATAGTTACATTGAAGGTACCTATTAGTAATCATTTCTGATGAAAAAACACAAATGTGATTTTCTTTTCTCCTATATAGCATTTCCTAGTATAAATTCTTAAACAATATTTTCAGCTCACCTCTTAGTTTTGGTGTCATGTTCCCCAAAGAGACTAATTTTAAAGGCAGGGCCCCCCTCCTCTCTCTCCCCAGAGAGACTCATTTTAGAGGCAGGGCCCCCCTCCTCTCTCTCCCCAGAGAGACTCATTTAAGACCACTGACCCCTAAACAGAGATGCAGCATGTTGGTTGTGGTGAACACAGTGACAACTCATTCTAGAATGTCCATTGTTCTCTTTTACTCATGATCTCTTAGAAATAAAACATTTACTAACAGACATATCCAAACAGTGAGGTTATTTAATGCAATTACTTTTTCGAGCCCAATGACTCCTCAAAACCCGCCCACAAGGCCTGAAAACTAGGCCAAAACATAGCCCCTGATATGCCTACATCTTATTTCAGATATCCTCCAGTAGCCTGGGCAAGATGTAGGCAAGATGTAAGCTGAATGATTTAGCAGATTGCTTAGTTCAAGTAGACAGACTAATTTATTTAACATGAACAGCAAGACGATTTTGAGGTAGGAAGTGCTTCTGTTGCCCAGTAGCCTGCTGGAATAGGCTACTGAGGATGGGGTCGTAATTTCAATCACTGAATCAAATATTAATAATATGGATATGAACTGAATAGGCCCATGCTTGTCAACAACAGCCAGGTTATTTCTTTACCTGTAGCCTAATCTGGCTGACTGTTACCTTCAATCTAATGCATTCTAACATCTGATCAGCAATTGAGATAGAACTGTGACCATGGTGACACTTGATAACTTCCAATTGAATTAACTAAACACGGCCATTAATAATTACATAATAACACAAGGCTACAACAACAATAAACTGAAGTTAAAGGCTATTTATTACATCTGTTTGCCAGCTCCAGGTTGGCTACACAAGTGGCACAAAATGATTTGCAACGACTCCAGTCATTTCAACATATTTATAGTATAAAATGGCAGGCTACAGTAGCCTACATATACATACAGTGAGGGAAAAAAGTATTTGATCCCCTGCTGATTTTGTACGTTTGCCCACTGACAAAGACATGATCAGTCTATAATTTTAATAGTAGGTTTATTTGAACAGTGAGAGACAGAATAACAACAAAATAATCCAGAAAACGCATGTCAAAAATGTTATAAATTGATTTGCATTTTAATGAGGAAATAAGTATTTGACCCTCTGCAAAACATGACTTAGTACTTGGTAGGCAAAACCCTTGTTGGCAATCACAGAGGTCAGACGTTTCTTGTAGTTGGCCACCAGGTTTGCTCACATCTCAGGAGGGATTTTTGTCCCACTCCTCTTTGCAGATCTTCTCCAAGTCATTTGTCCAAGTCACTTCTCCAAGACATTTGGCAACTCGAACCTTCAGCTCCCTCCACAGATTTTCTATGGGATTAAGGTCTGGAGACTGGCTAGGCCACTCCAGGACCTTAATGTGCTTCTTCTTGAGCCACTCCTTTGTTGCCTTGGCCGTGTGTTTTGGGGTCATTGTCATGCTGGAATACCCATCCACGACCCATTTTCAATGCCCTGGCTGAGGGAAGGAGGTTCTCACCCAAGATTTGACGGTACATGGCCCTTCCATCGTCCCTTTGATGTGGTGAAGTTGTCCTGTCCCCTTAGCAGAAAAACACCCCCAAAAGCATAATGTTTCCCACCTCCATGTTTGATGGTGGGGATGGTGTTTTTACGGTCATAGGCGGCATTCCTCCTCCTCCAAACACGGCGAATTGAGTTGATGCCAAAGAGCTCAATTTTTGGTCTCATCTGACCACAACACTTTCACCCAGTTCTCCTCTGAATCATTCATATGTTCATTGGCAAACTTCAGACGGGCCTGTATATGTGCTTTCTTGGGCAGGGGGACCTTGCGGGCACTGCAGGATTTCAGTCCTTCACGGCGTAGTGTGTTACCAATTGTTTTCTTGGTGACTATGGTCCCAGCTGCTTTGAGATCATTGACAAGATCCTTCCGGTGCTGACTTCGTGGGAGAGGTTGTGTTTTTCTCTAGCAGGAGGTAAGCTTAGCTTCTCATATGGTGTTGAGTAAAGCTTAACCATGTATTTAGATCGTGAGGTAGGTAGTTTATTTAGGTAGTTATTGTAGGTTTCTGTAGGCAATTATTGTAGGTAAGTATTGTTTACGTATTGTTTAAGTATTGTTACGGCGGAGCCCGGCGAAGCACGAGGCTAGCTAGCTAGCGGGTATCTACTGGTAACGTTTATTGGTTATTATCTGTTTAGTGCAATGGTGGAGAGTGGTTTCCAATGTTAATGTGCTAGCTAATGTGCTAGCTAGCTAGCCAACGTTAAATTTTTTTTTTGCTGAGTTATGAAAGGAACTTGACACGGACATGAATGATCTGTTTTGTGTGTTAACACACTCTTGGTATGCTAGCTAGCTAGCGGGTAGCTACTGGTAACGTTTATTGGTAATTATCTGTTTAGTGCAACGGTGGAGTTGTTTCCAATGTTAATGTGCTAGCTAACCAACGCTTAATTTTTTGCTGCGTTACGAAAGAAACTAGACACGGACATGAATTATCTGTTTAGTGTGTTAACACACTCTTGGTGGTTTGTTGTAACCAAGTATTGGTGCTAAACTGTGTGTTATTGGATGCTAGCATGCTAGTTAGCTATGGCGTCATAGCTAGGCATCGTGGGCTGTTGTGGTTAGTTACTGTGGGTTGGCATTGTTGTTCGGCGGTGCCGGGGTAGCACTAAGCTAGCTAGCTAGCCGTTCTTCAAACAAGGTCAACATAGTGGCCATTGCTAGCTAGCCAACAGACACGGACACGAATTATCTGCTTAGTGTGTTAACACACTATTGGTGGTTTGTTGTGACCAAGTGTTGGCGCTAAACTGTGTGTTTTTGGATGCAAGTGTTGGTGCTAAACTGTATGTTTTTGGATGCTAGCATGCTAGTTAGCTATGGTGTCATAGTTAGCTATCTGAATAAAGTGGGTTGAGTCTATTCCTTTAAACATTGAACCGCTGTGGTTCACAACAATTCTGATTTCTAAAGGTGGAAGTTGGTAGAGTTTTTGTTCGGGTGGTTCAGTGAAACAATTATAGTTGTTAGAAGTAGAAGTTTTTGGTGAGGGAGGCCCTGCTCTCTACTGTCCCAGATGTTTAGTTCATTTCATTCCGATCTCCTTGCATTATTGTAGCCATTTGCTACAGCCTGTCAACTATGCCTCTGCCTATCCCTGTTCTCTCCTCTCTGCACAGGCTACACAAACGCCCCACACCGCGTGGCTGCCTCTCTAACCTGGTGGTCCCTGCACGCACCCCACACCTGGAGTTCCAGGTCTCAGGCAGCCTCTGGAACTGCCGTTCTGCTGCCAACAAAGCTGACTTCATCCCAGCCTATGCTAATCTCCAGTCCCTCGACATCCTGGCGCTGACGGAAACATGGATTACCACTGAAAACACTGCTACTCCTACTGCTCTCTTCTCGTCTGACCATGTGTTCCGCATCCCGAGAGCATCTGGTCAGAGGGGTGGTGGACAGGAATCCTCATCTCTCCCAAGTGGACATTCTAAATTTTTCCCGTAACCCATCTGTCTATCTCCTCATTTGAATTCCATGCTGTCACAGTCACTAGCCCATTTAAGCTTAATATCCTTGTCATCTATCGCCATCCAGGTTCCCTTGGAGAGTTCATCAATGAGTTTGACGCCTTGATAAGTTCCTTTCCTGAGGATGGCTCACCCCTCACAGTTTTGGGGGATTTCAACCTCCCCTATGTCCACATTTGACTCATTTCTCTCTGCCTCCTTCTTTCCACTTCTCTCCTCTTTTGACCTCACCCTCTCACCGTCCCCCCTACTCACAAGGCAGGCAATACGCTGACCTCATCTTTACTAGATGCTGCTCTTTTACTAATCTCACTGCAACTCCCTCCATGTCTCCGACCACTACTTTGTTTCCTTTTCTCTCTCGCTCTCCTCCCCACACTACTCACTCTGCCCCTACACAGATGGTAATGCGCCGCCGCAACCTTCGCTCTCTCTCTCCCACTACTCTCTCCTCTTCCATCCTATCATCTCTTCCCTCTGCTCAATCCTTCTCCCTCCAATCTCCTGATTCTGCCTCCTCAACCCTCCTCCTCTCCTCCCTTTCTGCATCCTTTGACTCTCTGTGTCCCCTATCCTCCCGGCCGGCTCGGTCCTCCCTCCAGCTCCGTGGCTTGATGACTCATTGCGAGCTCACAGAACAGAGCTCCGGGCAGCGGAGCGGAAATGGAAGAAAACTAAACTCCCTGCCGACCTGGCATCTTTTCACTCCCTCCTCTCTACATTTTCTTCATCTGTTTCTGCTGCTAAGGCCACTTTCTACCACTCTAAATTCCAAGCATCTGCCTCTAACCCTAGGAAGCTCTTTGCCACATTTTCCTCCCTCCTGAATCCCCCCCTCCTCTCTCTCTGTGGATGACTTCATCAACCACTTTGAAAAGAAGGTTGACGACATTCGATCCTCGTTTGTTAAGTCTAATGACACTGCTGGTCCTACTCACACTGCCCTACCCTATGCTTTGACTTCTTTCTCCCTCTCTCTCCAGATAAAATCCTGCGACTTGTGACTGCAGGCCGCCCAACAACCTGCCCGCTTGACCCCATCCCCTCCTCTCTTCTCCAGACCATCTCCGGTGACCTTCTCCCCTACCTCACCTCGCTGATCAACTCATCCTTGACCGCTGGCCATGTCCCTTCCGTCTTCAAGAGAGCGAGAGTTGCTCCCCTTCTCAAGAAACCAACAGATCGATCCCACTGATGTCAAC
Organism: Coregonus clupeaformis; assembly: GCF_020615455.1. Taxonomy (NCBI): domain Eukaryota; kingdom Metazoa; phylum Chordata; class Actinopteri; order Salmoniformes; family Salmonidae; genus Coregonus; species Coregonus clupeaformis. The sequence continues at coordinate 53,609 of NW_025536162.1, read as the reverse complement.
AATTACAGACCAGTATCCCTTCTTTCTTTTCTTTCCAAAACTATTGAGCGTGCCGTCTTTAGCCAACTCTCTTGCTATCTCTCTCAGAATGACCTTCTTGATCCAAACCAGTCAGGTTTCAGGACTCGTCATTCAACTGAGACTGCTCTTCGCTGTGTCACGGAGGCTCTCCGCACTGCTAAAGCTAACTCTCTCTCCTCTGCTCTTGTCCTTCTAGACCTGTCTGCTGCCTTTGATACTGTGAACCATCAGATCCTCCTCTCCACCCTCTCCGAGCTGGGCATCTCCGGCGCGGCTCACTCCTGGATTGCGTCCCTACCTGACCGGTCGCTCCTACCAAGTGGCGTGGCGAGAAGCTGTCTCCGCACCACGTGCTCTCACCACTGGTGTCCCCCAGGGCTCAGTTCTAGGCCCTCTCCTTTTCTCCCTATACACCAAGTCACTTGGCTCTGTCATATCCTCACATGGCCTCTCCTATCATTGCTACGCTGACGATACACAACTAATCTTCTCCTTTCCCCCTTCTGATAACCAGGTGGCGAATCGCATCTCTGCATGTCTGGCAGACATATCAGTATGGATGACGGATCACCACCTCAAGCTGAACCCTGGCAAGACGGAGCTGCTCTTCCTCCCGGGGAAGGACTGCCCGTTCCATGATCTCGCCATCACGGTTGACAACTCCGCTGTGTCCTCCTCCCAGAGTGCGAAGAGCCTAGGCGTGACCCTGGACAACACCCTGTCGTTCTCCCGCCAACATCAAGGCGGTGACCCTCTCCTGCAGGTTCATGCTCTACAACATTCGGAGAGTACGACCCTGCCTTACAGGAAGCGGCACAGGTCCTAATCCAGGCACTTGTCATCTCCCGTCTGGACTACTGCAACTTCGCTGTTGGCTGGCCTCCCTGCCTGTGCCATTAAACCCCTACAACTCATCCAGAATGCCGCAGCCCGTCTGGTGTTCAACCTTCCCAAGTTCTCTCACGTCACCCCCTCCTCGCACACTCCACTGGCTTCCAGTTGAAGCTCGCATCCGCTACAAGACCATGGTGCTTGCCTATGGAGCAGTGAGGGGAACGGCACCTCTGTACCTTCGGGCTCTGATCAGTCCCTACACCCAAACGAGGGCATTGCGTTCATCCACCTCTGGCCTGCTGGCTCCCCTTCCTCTGCGGAAGCATAGTTCCCGCCTCAGCCCAGTCAAAACTGTTCGCTGCTCTGGCACCCCAATGGTGGGAACAAGCTCCCCTCACGACGCCAGGACAGCGGAGTCACTCACCACCTTCCGGAGACATTTGAAACCCCACCTCTTTCAGGAATACCTGGGATAGGATAAAGTAATCCTTCTACCCCCAAAATTGTAAAGTGGTTATCCCACTGGCTATAGGATTGAACGCACCAATTGGTGAGTCGCTCTGGATAAGAGCGTCTGCTAAATAGACGTAAATGTGCCCCTTGAGCAAGGCACTTAACCCTAATTGCTCCTGTAAGTCGCTCTGGATAAGAGCGTCTGCTAAAATGACTAAAATGTAAATGTAAATGTGTAGCTCTGGGCTGATTCCTCACCGCATTGCAAGGGTGAGATCTTGCATGGAGCCCCAGGCCGAGGGGAGATTTAAAGTTATTTTGTGTTTCTTCCATTTGGCGAATAATCGCACCAACTGTTGTCACCTTCTTACCAAGCTGCTTGCGATGGTCTTGTAGCCCATTCCTGCCTTGTGTAGGTCTACAATCTTGTCCCTGACATCCTTGGAGAGCTCTTTGGTCTTGGCCATGGTGGAGAGTTTGGAATCTGATTGATTGATTGCTTCTGTGGACAGGTGTCTTTTATACAGATAACAAGCTGAGATTAGGAGCACTCCCTTTAAGAGTGTGCTCCTAATCTCAGCTTGTTACCTGTATAAAAGACACCTGGGAGCCAGAAATCTTTCTAATTGAGAAGGGGTCAAATACTTATTTCCCTCATTAAAATGCAAATCAATTTATAAAATTTTTGACATGCCTTTTTTCTGGATTTTTTTGTTGTTATTCTGTCTCTCACTGTTCAAATAAACCTACCATTAAAATTATAGACTGATCATTTCTTTGTCAGTGGGCAAACGTACAAAATCAGCAGGGGATCAAATACTTTTTCCCTCACTGTACAAATTAATGGGCTATTTAATGGCCAACAGATCTATCATTCTCCACATTTAATGTCAGTTTCATTGTGGGAGGTTTTTCTCATAACAGAAGCACATGTTGGAGTTCCATAACTTCCATTTTCAAAATGTCAAATTTCCACTCGCGAAACCCAAGAACTGAGTGTAAAAACCTTCGCATGATATGGTTTTCCATAAGCAAAGTCGACATTAACCCATATGAAAATGCATCAAATTCCCTTTCAGGATCAATATTTTGGTATTTTTAAGGTAAATGATGAAGACTGCTGTCTGTTGAAACGTCGGTTATCAGGTTATTACATTATTTCATCTGAGCTCATAGAGTGAGACTCTCCTTTTCTTTTACAAGTGTTCTCCTCTGTTACCCAGCACCTCTCCTAAACAGGTGTTCTACTCTGCTAGCCAGCACCTCTCCTAAACAGGTGTTCTACTCTGCTACCCAGCACCTCTCCTAAACAGGTGTTCTCCTCTGCTACCCAGCACCTCTCCTAAACAGGTGTTCTACTCTGCTACCCAGCACCTCTCCTAAACAGGTGTTCTACTCTGTTAGCCAGCACCTCTCCTAAACAGGTGTTCTACTCTGTTACCCAGCACCTCTCCTAAACAGGTGTTCTCCTCTGCTAGCCAGTACCTCTCCTAAACAGGTGTTCTACTCTGTTACCCAGCACCTCTCCTAAACAGGTGTTCTACTCTGCTACCCAGCACCTCTCCTAAACAGGTGTTCTCCTCTGTTACCCAGCACCTCTCCTAAACAGGTGTTCTCCTCTGTTACCCAGCACCTCTCCTAAACAGGTGTTCTCCTCTGTTAGCCAGCACCTCTCCTAAACAGGTGTTCTACTCTGTTAGCCAGCACCTCTCCTAAACAGGTGTTCTACTCTGTTAGCCAGCACCTCTCCTAAACAGGTGTTCTACTCTGTTAGCCAGCACCTCTCCTAAACAGGTGTTCTACTCTGCTACCCAGCACCTCTCCTAAACAGGTGTTCTCCTCTGCTAGCCAGCACCTCTCTAAACAGGTGTGTGTTTCTTTTGCCTCCAGTTTAAGGTAAAGGACACCTGACTTTATATTTAAAGCCTTTTGGAATCCACATTTTACACTAAATAAGAAGTGATATTTCCTGGGGCCAAAAAAAGGCTCTGCATGGTAGGAATGGCCCAGCAGCACTCCAACACTAGTTTGGTGAATTCCAAATGTTCCCTTTATTCTAGATTATTAACCTGAAATACTCACTGTACTTTGAAACTGCGTTGCAGTTTAGAGATTAAACTATGAGCTGCTCTGTCATCTCAAAATGGCCCCTGTACAGATACTTTGTTATTTTCAGTTTCAACTGCAGTCATGGCCTCACACTTTAATTTACCAATAGTAACCAGAGGGTGGCGCTAACAGTCAGTTGCATGTGATTGCAGTAACTCCTGACATTGTGCCAAATCTTGATTCCATTTTTTTATAGTGCTTCTTCAAGACATCTCTTACATTATTTTTGCTAAACTTATAATTTATTCGAAACCAGGTTTAGTTGTGTTTTTTTCTCTCCGAAATATGATTTACTGTAGGCCTATAATAATTGTTAACAGTCCTCAAATAAACTGTCTTAAAATATTTGATGATTAGTTGAATCAGGTGTGTAAGTCCTGGACAAGAACAAAAGGATTGAGAAACCCTGAGATAAACATCAAACCATATCATTGAAAAGCTCCTGCACCATCTTTACCAGACGTTTTGCTGATAACATGTAGGCCTACTGATTAGTTTCCATTTTGAAAACTGCTGTCTGTCAGCAACTAAGCTCAAGTAGCAGTTCTACTAACTAGTACTATCTCATTCCAGGTATTCATTCTCTTACTCTGTCCATTAGAATAGATTATTGTTCAGAAATACTTACTTTATTTTTCAGTTCTCTCCATATAGTGTTTTCTGCACGGTCATCTCAAAATGGATCCTGTACAAAAGAAACATTTACTTTCTGTTTCAGCTCAGCCCCCTCCCCACCCTGATAATAAAGTGTTTTATTTTTTATTTTTTATTTATTTAACCTTTATTTAACCAGGTAAACCAGTTGAGAACAAGTTCTCATTTACAATCGTGCGACCTGGCCAAGATAAAGCATAGCAGTGCGATAAAAACAAACACAGAGTTACATATAGTAAAACAAAAAAAGTCAAAATACAACAGAAATACATATAATATACAGTGTGCAAATTTAGCAAGTTATGGAGGTAAGGCAATAAAATAGGCTATAGTGCAAAATAATTACAATTAGTATTAACACTGGAATGATAGATGTGCAAGAGATGATGTGCAAATAGAGATACTGGGGAACAAATGAGCAATATAGGGATGAGGTAGTTGGGCGGGCTAATTTCAGATGGGCTGTGTACAGGTGCAGTGATCGGTAGGTGCTCTGACAACTGATGCTTAAAGTTAGTGAGGGAGATAAGTGTCTCCAGCTTCAGAGATTTTTGCACATTTGTTCCAGTCATTGGCAGCAGAGAACTGGAAGGAATTGCGGCCAAAGGAGGTGTTGGCTTTGGGGATGACCAGTGAGATATACCCACTGGAGCGCAGACTACGGGTGGGTGTTGCTATGGTGACCAATGAGCTAAGATAAGGCGGGGATTTGCCTAGCAGTGATTTATAGATGGCCTGGAGCCAGTGGGTTTGGCAACGAATATGTAGTGAGGACCAGCCAACAAGAGCTGGTCCTCTGTAGCTCAGCTGGTAGAGCACGGCGCTTGTATCGTCAAGGTAGTGGGTTCGATCCCCGGGACTACCCTATACACAAAAAAATGTATGCACGCATGACTGTACGTCACTTTGGATAAAAGCGTCTGCTAAATGGCATATTATTATTATAAGAGCGTACAGGTCACAGTGGTGGGTATTATATGGGGCTTTGGAGACAAAACGGATGGCACTGTGATAGACTACATCCAATTTGCTGAGTAGAGTGTTGGAGGCTATTTTGTAAATGACATCGCGAAGTCAAGGATCGGTAGGATAGTCAGTTTTACGAGGGCATGTTTGGCAGCATGAGTGAAGGAGGCTTTGTTGCGAAATAGGAAACCGATTCTAGATTTAACTTTGGATTGGAGATTCTTAATGTGAGTCTGGAAGGAGAGTTTACAGTCTAACCAGACACCTAGATATTTGTAGTTGTCCACATACTCTAGGTCAGACCCGTCGAGAGTAGTGATTCTAGTCGGGTGGGCGGGTGCAAGCAGCGTTCGGTTGAAGAGCATGCATTTCGTTTTACTAGTGTTTAAGAGCAGTTGGAGGCTACTGAAGGAGTGTTGTATGGAATTGAAGCTCGTTTGGAGGTTTGTTAACACAGTGTCCAATGAAGGGCCAGATGTATACAAAATGGTGTCGTCTGCGTAGAGGTGGATCTGAGAGTCACCAGCAGCAAGAGCGACGTCATTGATATACACAGAGAAAAGAGTCGGCCCAAGAATTGAACCCTGTGGCACCCCCATAGAGACTGCCATAGGTCCAGACAACAGGCCCTCCGATTTGACACATTGAACTCTATCTGAGAAGTAGTTGGTGAACCAGGCGAGGCAGTCATTTGAGAAACCAAGGCTTTTAGTCTGCCAATAAGAATGCGGTGGTTGACAGAGTCGAAAGCCTTGGCCAGGTCAATGAAAACGCTGCACAGTACTGTCTATTATCGATCGCGGTTATAATATCGTTTAGGACCTTGAGCGTGGCTGAAGTGCACCCCTGACCAGCTCGGAAACCGGATTGCATAGCGGAGAAGGTACGGTGGGATTCGAAATGGTCGGTGATCTGTTTGTTGACTTGACTTTCAAAAACTTTTGAAAGGCAGGGCAGGATGGATATGGGTCTGTAACAGTTTGGATCTAGAGTGTCACCCCCTTTGAAGAGGGGGATGACCGCGGCAGCTTTCCAATATCTGGGGATCTCAGACGTTACGAAAGAGAGGTTGAACAGGCTAGTAATAGGGGTTGCGACAATTTCGGCGGCTAGTTTTAGAAAGAAAGGGTCCAGATTGTCTAGCCCAGATGATTTGTAGGGGTCCAGATTTTGCAGCTCTTTTTAGAACATCAGCTGTCTGGATTTGTGTGAAGGAGAAGGGGGGGGCATGGGCAAGTTGCAGCGGAGGGTGCAGAGCTGGTGGCCGGGGTAGTGGTAGCCAGGTGGAAAGCATGGCCAGCCGTAGCAAAATGCTTGTTGAAATTCTCGATTATTTTAGATTTATCGGTGGTGATAGTGTTTCCTAGCCTCAGTGCAGTGGGCAGCTGGGAGGAAGTGCTCTTATTTTCCATGGACTTTACAGTGTCCCAAAACTTTTGGAGTTAGTGCTACAGGATGCAAATTTCTGTTTGAAAAAAGTTAGCCTTTGCTTTCCTAACTGCTTGTGTATATTGGTTCCTAACTTCCCTGAAAAGTTGCATATCGCGGGGGCTATTTGATGCTAATGCAGTACGCCACAGGATGTTTTGTGCTGGTCAAGGGCAGTCAAGTCTGAGGAGAACCAGGGGCTATATCTGTTCTTAGTTCTGTATTTTTTGAATGGGGCATGTCTATTTAAGATTGAGAGGAAATTACTTTTAAAGAACAACCAGGCATCCTCTACTGACGGAATGAGATCTATATCCATCCAGGATACCTGGGCCAGGTCAATTAGGGAAGGCCTGCTCGCTAAAGTGTTTTTGGGAGCGTTTGACAGTGATGAGGGTGGTCGTTTGACCGTGGACCCGTTACGGACGCAGGCAATAAGGCAGTGATCGCTGAGATCCTGGTTGAAGACAGCGGAGGTGTATTTAGAGGGTAAGTTAGTCAGGATGATATCTATGAGGGTACCCATGTTTACGGATTTAGGGTTGTACCTGGTAGGTTCGTTGATAATTTGTGTGAGATTGAGGGCATCTAGTTTAGATTGTAGGATGGCCGGGTGTTAAGCATATCCCAATTTAGGTCACCAAGCAGTACGAACTCTGAGGATAGATGGGGGCAATCAATTCACATATGGTGTCCAGGGCACAGCTGTGGGCTGAGGGGGTCTGTAGCAAGCGGCAACAGTGAGAGATTTATTTCTGGAAAGGTGGATTTTTAGAAGTAGAAGCTCAAACTGTTTGGGCACAGACCTGGATAGTATGATGGAGCTCTGCAGACTATCTCTACATTATTGGTATCTTCCACTAGATGGCAGTAAACCCCCTGCTGTAACTAGACTTTACAACACCATGTGTTTTATTGGTATCTTCCACTAGATGGCAGTAAACCCCTGCTGTAACTAGACTTTTCAACAGTATGTGTTCGGTTTCTTGGTCCTGGTGACTCCTGGGCCCTTATTCATAAAGGCAGTGTCCCAGAGGAGGAGTGCTGATCTAGGATCAGGTCCCCCTGTCCATTTAATCTGTTTCATTATGATCTAAAAGGCTAAACTGATCCCAGATCAGTACTCCTACTCTTTCTAATACTGTCACAGGTGACTCCTCAAGATGAGGCTCATGATTTATAAATTATATATATTTTTTTATCTTTACAGAAATGGTCTTTATTCAAACCAAGGCAGTTTGAGTTAGTAGCTGATGAATTTGCATCTGTCAGCTGCTCTAAACCTATGTGATTGGATGTTATAGACCCCCATCTGAACAGTTTCTTTCCCCATGCTGTGGCCCCTCACCAACTGGCCATCTGGCCCATAGAGACTAAAGGACTATACACTCTATACTGCTCACCACATCAAGCCATCTCTTAACTGTACACTACCATCTGGTCCATAGAGACTAAAGGACTATGCCCTCTACGCTGCTCACCACATCAAGCCATCTCTGAACTGTACACTAAATAACTGCACTATAGTGCATTAGCACTCTTTTCATCTCTCTTAGATATATTTATACTGGTACTGTATATGTGGACATCCACTGTATATCAACTGTATATCCACTGTACTGTATATCTGTATATCAACTGTATTCCCACTGTACTGTATATCTGTATATCAACTGTATTCCCACTGTACTGTATATCTGTATATCAACTGTATTCCCACTGTACTGTATATCTGTATACCAACTGTATTCCCACTGTACTGTATATCTGTATATCAACTGTATTCCCACTGTACTGTATATCTGTATACCAACTGTATTCCCACTGTACTGTAAATCTGTATGTCAACTGTATTCTCACTGTACTGTATATCTGTATATCCACTGTATTCCCACTGTACTGTATATCTGTATATCCACTGTATTCCCACTGTACTGTATATCTGTATACCAACTGTATTCCCACTGTACTGTATATCTGTATATCCACTGTATTCCCCACTGTACTGTATATCTGTATACCAACTGTATTCCCACTGTACTGTATATCCACTGTTCATTCTCTTATAGCTCTATGCTCACTCTTCCTAGTTGTGTATAATGTTGTACAGACATTTGTGTAAACTCTTCTGTCTGTATTCTGTCTCTAAATGTTGTCTGTCACTATCACCATGTAGAATTGTGTATACGGATGTAGGATCTTAATTTGATCACCCCTCCACTGCAGAATAACTTTCCCGCAATGCAGGAAATGTAAAACTTGTAGTGTATTTGAGGTTTTAAAAGGCTTCTGAAGTTTGTAATTTCCACTTAGAAATGCCAGACTTGGAGTTTCCCTTAATAGACATGTATCAACCGCTACAAAAAATTTCCATTAATTATAATTCCCATAATAATTCACATTTCCTGTTGCTGCAGGAATATTTTCCTGCTGTAGCAAACTGGCTCAAATGAAGATCCTACATATGTATGTGCAAATGTACTTGGCGAATAAAGGTGATTCTGATTCTGCAAAGGTTGAGTCTCTAGATTCCCTTGCTGCGCTGGGGAAATAATGAAATGGTTGTCATAGTGATTTAAACTGGGCCTGGTTATCTCCCAACTCTGAGGCCATGTCATTTATTACATTTCACCCAATTGATAAAGGAAGCTAGAAGGCTGAACCCAGAAGACAACTTTAAATAAACACTAACTGATTTTATCCTAAAATCCTTTCACTCATATTGTTGTGTCTCTTTCTTCAACAAGTAGTCTATGATATTAATATTGTTGCGAACAGCGGGGCAGGGAAGAGAACCCGGGTCATTGGCGAAAGAAAGGCAAACACCTACGCATCGAACCAATAGGGTTCGGAAGAGAATCGAAAGAGACAATGTTTGTTTGTTGCTTGTTGTGTTTGTTGCTTGTTTTGAGAAGACAAGCCTATAGGACTATTATGAAGGAGATCACCCTGGGGAACACAGTCTATATGACTATTATGAAGGGGAGATCACCCTGGGGAACACATATAGTCTATAGGACTATTATGAAGGATATCACCCTGGGGAACAATATAGTCTATAGGACTATTATGAGAGGAGATCACCCTGGGGAACACATATAGTCTATAGGACTATTATGAAGGAGATCACCCTGGGGAACACATATAGTCTATAGGACTATTATGAAGGAGATCACCTTGGGGAACACATATAGTCTATAGGACTATTGTGAAGGAGATCACCCTGGGAACACATATAGTCTATAGGACTATTATGAAGGAGATCACCCTGGGGAACACATATAGTCTATAGGACTATTATGAAGGAGATCACCCTGGGGGAACACATATATGTCCATAGGACTATTATGAAGGGAGATCACCCTGGGGAACACATATAGTCTATAGGACTATTATGAAGGGAGATCACCCTGGGGAACACATACAGTCTATAGGACTATTATGAAGGAGATCACCCTGGGGGAACACATATAGTCTATAGGACTATTATGAAGGGAGATCACCCTGGGGAACACATACAGTCTATAGGACTATTATGAAGGAGATCACCCTGGGGAACACATATAGTCTATAGGACTATTATGAAGGAGATCACCCTGGGAACACATAGTCTATAGGACTATTATGAATGAGATCACCCTGGGGAACACATATAGCCTATAGGACTATTATGAAGGAGATCACCCTGGGGAACACATCTAGTCTATAGGACTATTATAAAAGAGATCACCCTGGGGTACACATATTGGGCACAGAATTAATTCACTTCCACGCATCTCATTTACATAAAATACAATTTTATGGAGGTAGGCCTATTATAACACTCTGTCCACACAAAATATCATCAACTATATTAATACACATAACAATATCATCAACTATATGAATACACATAACAATATCATCAACTATATTAATACACATAACAATATCATCAACTATATGAATACACATAACAATATCATCAACTATATTAATACACATAATATCATCAACTATATGAATACACATAACAATATCATCAACTATGTTAATACACATAACAATATCATCAACTATATCATTACACATAACAATATCATCAACTATATTAATACACATAACAATATCATCAACTATATCATTACATAACAATATCATCAACTATATGAATACACATAACAATATCATCAACTATATTAATACACATAACAATATCATCAACTATATTAATACACATAACAATATCATCAACTATATCATTACACATAACAATATCATCAACTATATGAATACACATAACAATATCATCAACTATATGAATACACATAACAATATAATCAACTATATTAATACACATAACAATATCATCAACTATATTAATACACATAACAATATCATCAACTATATTAATACACATAACAATATCATCAACTATATCATTACACATAACAATATCATCAACTATATTAATACACATAACAATATCATCAACTATATGAATACACATAACAATATCATCAACTATATTAATACACATAACAATATCATCAACTATATTAATACACATAACAATATCATCAACTATATTATTACACATAACAATGTCATCAACTATATTAATACACATAACAATATCATCAACTATATTAATACACATAACAATATCATCAACTATATTAATACACATAACAATATAATCAACTATATTAATACACATAACAATATCATCAACTATATGAATACACATAACAATATATTCAACTATATTAATACACAAAACAATATCATCAACTATATTAATACACATAACAATATCATCAACTATATTAGTACACATAACAATCGTCGTCTTACCTTTTATATGTCTCTCAATAGAAATAGAGTCTGGAATGATCATTTGGTGGTGGAAAGTTCCTTTAGTTTGTTCTGCTCATTTCCATATCAGGTTCTACCTGTTCTCTCTCCCACTCCCTGTCTCTTTATAGCTCTTACAATGTGCCTTGGCATACATTCTACAAGTGTCTGGAACTCTATTGGAGGGATGTGACATCATTCTTCCACGAGAAATTCCATCATTTGGTGTTTTGTTGATGGTGGTGGAAAACGTTGTTTCAGGCACCTCTCCAGAATCTCCCATAAGTGTTCAATTGGGTTGAGACCTGGTGACTGAGACGGCCATGGCACATTGTGAAACATCAGCAAGTTGAGCAGTTTTTGTCACTGAAGCTCCTGCCAAACGTGCCCCAACAATCACCAATCGTTAAGCTCTTCCTGAGCAGGGTCGCAGTCTCTCCTGGTTGCAGCTCCTCTCTCCCCAGGGGTAGCAGCTCCTCTCTCCCCAGGGGTAACAGCTCCTCTCTCCCAAGGGTAGCAGCTCCTCTCTCCCCAGGGGTAGCAGCTCCTCTCCCCAGGGGTAGCAGCTCCTCTCTCCCCAGGGGTAGCAGCTCCTCTCTCCCCATCAATATGTCTTCCTCGTCTTGTCTAGTGTGTCTCTCTCCATCATATCATTTTCTTCTGTTGCTGTCTCTGTGTCTTGTCTGGTGTCTCTCTCCATCATATCCTATTCTTCTGTTGCTGTCTCTGTGTCTTGTCTGGTGTCTCTCTCCATCATATCATATTATTCTGTTGCTGTCTCTGTGTCTTGTCTGGTGTCTCTCTCCATCATATCCTATTCTTCTGTTGCTGTCTTGGTGTCTTGTCTGGTGTTTCTCTTTAGTTTTGCAATCCAAAGCGATCAAGGGGATACTGGGGTAGCTTAACAATGTTTTGGACCTCTATAGGGCTGTTGCAGTGACTGTATCACTGCCACAGTCATCAGTCATGACCGCAGTCATCAGTCATCAGTCATCAGTCATCAGTCATCAGTCATCAGTCATCAGTCATCAGTCATCAGTCATCAGTCATCGTCATCAGTCATGACCGCAGTCATCAGTCATGACCGCCAGTCATCAGTCATCAGTCATCAGTCATCAGTCATCAGTCGCGACCGCAGTCATCAGTCATCAGTCATCAGTCATCAGTCATCAGTCATGACCGCAGTCAGCAGTCATCAGTCATCAGTCATGACCGCAGTCATCAGTCATCAGTCATCAGTCATCATCATCAGTCATGACCGTCAGTCATCAGTCATCAGTCGTGACCGAAGTCATCAGTCATCAGTCATCAGTCATCAGTCATCAGTCATCAGTCATGACCGCAGTCAAATCCCACAAGACTGTTGAGTCATGGTAATCTCTTCTGATGCATCATGCAGCCCATATATGTTTTGATTTCTAAGACATTCTAGGTTTCAGAAGAGTATTATTAGTATTATTATTAATAATAATAGTTTCGGGGCCGAGTGAAGAGAAACAATAACAAACAGAGAAAGGTGGGATTATAATTATTATTAAAATGGTTATTGGATTATAAATTATTATTAAAATGGTTCTTGGATTGTAAATTATTATTAAAATGGTTCTTGGATTGTAAATTATTATTAACATGGTTCTTGGATTATACATTATTATTAAAATGGTTCTTAGATTATAAATTATTATTAAAATGGCTCTTGGATTATTGTTTCTTGCAGGTTTGTATCATCCACAGCTGAAGTGTCCTAATAACTGTTTCAAATGATCACTTTTATGCTCATCATAGCTACAGTGGGGAGAACAAGTATTTGATACACTGCCGAAATTGCAGGTTTTCCTACTTACAAAGCATGTAGAGGTCTGTGATTTTTATCATAGGTACACTTCAACTGTGAGAGACTGAATCTAAAAAACAAAAATCCAGAAAATCACATTGTATGATTTTTAAGTAATTAATTTGCATTTTATTGCATGACATAAGTATTTGATACATCAGAAAAGCAGAACTTAATATTTGGTACAGCAACTCCTTGTTTGCAATTACAGAGATCATACGTTTCCCTTGTAGGTCTTTACCAGGTTTGACACACTGCAGCAGGGATTTTGGCCCACTCCTCCAACAGACCTTCTCCAGATCCTTCAGGTTTCGGGGCTGTCGCTGGGCAATACGGACTTTCAGCCCTCCAAAGATGTTCTATTGGGTTCAGGTCTGGAGACTGGCTAGCCACTCCAGGACCCGGAGATGCTTCTACGGAGCCACTCCTTAGTTGCCCTGGCTGTGTGTTTGGTCGTTGTCTTGCTGGAAGAACCAGCCACGACCCATCTTCAATGCTCTTACTGAGGGAAGGTTGTTGTTGGCCAAGATCTCGCGATACATGGCCCCATCCATCCGCCCTCTCAATAAGGTGCAGTCGTCCTGTCCCTTTGCAGAAAAGCATCCCCAAAGAATGATGTTTCCACCTCCATGCTTCACGGTTGGGATGGTGTTCTTGGGGTTGTACTCATCCTTCTTCTTCCTCCAAACACGGCGAGTGGAGTTTAGACCAAAGAGCTCTATTTTTGTCTCACCAGACCACATGACCTTCTCCCATTCCTCCTCTGGATCATCCAGATGGTCATTGGCAAACTTCAGATGGGCCTGGACATGAGCTGGCTTGAGCAGGGGGACCTTGCGTGGCGCTGCAGGATTTTAATCCATGACGCGTAGTGTGTTACTAATGGATTTCTTTGAGACTGTGGTCCCAGCTCTCTTCAGGTCATTGACCAGGTCCTGCCGTGTAGTTCTGGGGCTGATCCCTCACCTTCCTCATGATCATTGATGCCCCACGAGGTGAGATCTTGCATGGAGCCCCAGACCGAGGGGGATTGATCGTCATCTTGAACTTCTTCCATTTTCTAATAATTGCGCCCAACAGATGTTGCCTTCTCACCAAGCTGCTTGCTTATTGTCCTGTAGCCCATCCCAGCCTTGTGCAGGTCTACAATTTTATCCCTGATGTCCTACACAGCTCTCTGGTCTTGGCCATTGTGGCGAGGTTGGAGTCTGTTTGATTGAGTGTGTGGACAGGTGTCTTTTATACAGGTAACGAGTTCAAACAGGTGCAGTTAATACAGGTAATGAGTGGAGAACAGGAGGGCTTCTTAAAGAAAACTAACAGGTCTGTGAGAGTTGGAATTCTTACTGGTTGGTAGGTGATCAAATACTTATGTCATGCACAAATGCAAATTAATTACTTAAAAATCACTACAATGTGATTTTTGGGATTTTTGTTTTAGATTCCGTCTCTCACAGTTGAAGTGTACCTATGATAAAAATTACAGATCTCTACATGCTTTGTAAGTAGGAAAACCTGCAAAATCGGCAGTGTATCAAATACTTGTTCTCCCCACTGTACTTCATATGAGCACATGCTCCGGAATGGGAAAAATATCCTTTCTATTTTATTCAGCTAAATTCAATGATATTCTTCTTACTATAAAATCATATAATATAAAATAATGTCCCAGGACTCATAAGCATAGGCCTGTCTTGTCTGCTTAATGAACAAGCCTACAGCCTATGGCCTGGAGCATAGAAAGATAACATACAGTAGGCCACTCATATTCTGTTCTTCTGAAATACATTTTCTTCATATCATGTTTATTTAGATCTGCCTAAAAATAAATAATGGATTTATTGTATATATTAAATTGACAGTCTTTACATGACAATAACCGGCTGACACAATGTAATGACAGCCTCAGCCCTAGACCTGTGTCTAGGTCACCTAAATCATCCTCCTCCCTACCATTTGCCTCTGGCTGCTGCTGTTCTAAGGGATCCACTGGCCTGCTGTTGTCATCTGTCCTCCTCCTTGGCTCATCTGAAAGGTAGAAAGGTTGAGGCACAACATGTCATTAGTTAGTTTTAAAGGGCAACTCCGATTTGGACTCATTTTTAGATTTGGTTAATTAATAAATGCTAGTCTCATGTGTGTGTTTGCAGGTTCCCAAATTATTTATCCAATTAGCATCAGCCGGCTGGTCTGCGACTTTGGACAGTTAGGGACCGTCAATAAATTACACAATGAAAATGAGACAATAGTTTCATATTGCATATCTTTACGTTTTCTTGTTAAATTCTTTCAATATTTGTATATGAATTTCTAAAATGTATAGTTGATTTGAGATTTTTAAGTAATTGAAATTTGGAGCTATTGGAATTTTAACATGTTGTTCCATGAACATTGTGTAATTTACCGATGGTCCCTAACTAGCCCCATAGGGATATTCAAAGTCATTTTTTTATTTTTTTATTTCACCTTTATTTAACCAGGTAAGCCAGTTGAGAACAGGTTCTCATTTACAACTGCGACCTGGCCAAGATAAAGCAAAGCAGTGCAATAAAAACAACACAGAGTTACATATGGGGTAAAAAACATAAAGTCAAAAATACAACAGAAAATATATATACAGTGTGTGCAAATGTAGCAAGTTATGGAGGTAAGGCAATAAATAGGCTATAGTGCAGAATAATTACAATAGTATTAACACTGGAATGCTAGATGTGCAAGAGTTTATGTGCAAATAGAGATACTGGGGTGCAAAAGAGCAAAATAAATAACAATATAGGGATGAGGTAGTTGGGTGGGCTAATTTCAGATGGGCTGTGTACAGGTGCAGTGATCGGTAAGGTGCTCTGACAACTGATGCTTGAAGTTATTGAGGGAGATAAGAGTCTCCAGCTTCAGAGATTTTTGCAATTCGTTCCAGTCATTGGCAGCAGAGAACTGGAAGGAATGGCGGCCAAAGGAGGTGTTGGCTTTGGGAATGACCAGTGAGATATACCTGCTGGAGCGCAGACTACGGGTGGGTGCTGCTATGGTGACCAAAGAGCTAAGATAAGGCGGGATTTGCCTAGCAGTGATTTATAGATGGCCTGGAGCCAGTGGGTTTGACGACGAACATGTAGTGAGGACCAGCCAACAAGAGCGTACAGGTCACAGTGGTGGGTAGTGTATGGGGGCTTTGGAGACAAAACGGATGGCACTGTGATAGACTACATCCAATTTGCTGAGTAGAGTGTTGGGAGGCTATTTTGTAAATGACATCGCCGAAGTCAAGGATCGGTAGGATAGTCAGTTTTACGAGGGCATGTTTGGCAGCATGAGTGAAGGAGGCTTTGTTGCGAAATAGGAAGACGATTCTAGATTTAACTTTGGATTGGAGATTCTTTATGTGAGTCTGGAAGTTGAGTTTACAGTCTAACCAGACACCTAGGTATTTGTAGTTGTCCACATGCTCTAGGTCAGACCCGTCGAGTGGTGATTCTAGTCGGGTGGGCGGGTGCCAGCAGCGTTCGATTGAAAAGCATGCATTTAGTTTTACTAGTGTTTAAGAGCAGTTGGAGGCTACTGAAGGATTGTTGTATGGCATTGAAGCTCGTTTGGAGGTTTGTTAACACAGTGTCCAATGAAGGGCCAGATGTATACAAAATGGTGTCGTCTGCGTAGAGGTGGATCTGAGAGTCACCAGCAGCAAGAGCGACATCATTGATATACACGGAGAAAAGTGTCGGCCCAAGAATTGAACCCTGTGGCACCCCCATAGAGACTGCCATAGGTCCAGACAACAGGCCCTCCGATTTGACACACTTAACTCTATCTGAGAAGTAGTTGGTGAACCAGGCGAGGCAGTCATTTGAGAAACCAAGGCTATTTAGTCTGCCAATAAGAATGCGGTGGTTGACAGAGTCAAAAGCCTTGGCCAGGTCGATGAAGACGGCTGCACAGTACTGTCTATTATCAATCGCGGTTATAATATCGTTTATGACCTTGAGCGTGGCTGAAGTGCACCGTGACCAGCTCGAAACCGGATTGCATAGCGGAGAAGGTACGGTGGTATTCGAAATGGTCGGTGATCTGTTTGTTAACTTGGCTTTCAAATACTTTCGAAGGGCAGGGCAGGATGGATATAGGTCTGTAGCAGTTTGATCTAGAGTGTCACCCCTTTGAAGAGGGGGATGACCGCGGCAGCTTTCAATCTCTGGGGATCTCAGACGTTATGAAAGAGAGGTTGAACAGACTAGTAATTGGGGTTGCGACAATTTCGGGCGCTAGTTTTAGAAAGAAAGGGTCCAGATTGTCTAGCCCAGCTGATTTGTAGGGGTCCAGATTTTGCAGCGCTTTCAAAACATCAGCTGTCTGAATTTGTGTGAAGGAGAAGCGGGGGCATGGGCAAGTTGCAGCAGAGGGTGCAGAGTTGGTGGCCGGGTTAGTGGTAGCCAGATGGAAAGCATGGCCAGCTGTAGCAAAATGCTTGTTGAAATTCTCGATTATTGTAGATTTATCGGTGGTGATAGTGTTTCCTATCCTCAGTGCAGTGGGCAGCTGGGAGGAAGTGCTGACTTTATGACCAAAATTGACTTTATGACCAAAATTATCCTATTTACACTTTAAAGTTAACTTTGACAGTAGAATAATAAATGTTTCTGACTCATATCGATGCCACATAGGCTGTTTTCCAAATGAGAAGTTGGTTTTAAGGTGCAGTTGATCTTTAAAGTTACTGTATACTGACATGACCAGGGCAACTCAACTGGAGAAAAATAAAAAAAGTGTATGCATAACAGCGCAACACAACTCCAAACATGACAGACAAGAAGCTCCATAGCCCCTAGGCAGGGGTGCCCACACTTTAGTTACATAGATCTACTTTATCCACCCTCTTCCTAACACTGTCTAACCAGCCGACCACCCCACCGTAAAGATTGATTGTTGGGCAGCTAGTTGAGACTCTTTGAGCTGGGCCTTGTAAAGATCGATTGTTGGGCAGCTAGTTGAGACTCTTTGAGCTGGGCCTTAAAAGATCGATTGTTGGGCAGCTAGTTGAGACTCTTTGAGCTGGGCCTTGTAAAGATCGATTGTTGGGCAGCTAGTTGAGACTCTTTGACCTGGGCCTTGTAAAGATCGATTGTAGGGCAGTTAGTTGAGACTCTTTGAGCTGGGCCTTGTAAAGATCGATTGTTGGGCAGCTAGTTGAGACTCTTTGAGTTGGGCCTTGTAAAGATCGATTGTTGGGCAGCTAGTTGAGACTCTTGAGCTGGGCCTTGTAAAGATTGATTGTTGGGCAGCTGGTTGAGACTTCAACTCTTTTACTTTTCTCTTACATAGTTCACTTTTAGCTCATATTTCTTGTGAACAGTTTTGAAATGCCTCTCGACATTTCCCCTTCTTAGCAAGAGCTACGTTTGAATGGCAGACTCAGACACACACATTTTGAATTTGTTGTGGTGAAAAAAATTATCTTCCTCTCACTCACTGTGAAAGTGGTAGATTTTCTGTTTCTTGGTGCTTGGCCCATCACTCATATTAAACATGTAACCACAACTTCATAGAAAAAAACTTAGTAAAAAAACAACTACCACTGGAACAACAAATAATATTCTGTTACAGGTCTATTACAGGTCTATTACAGGTCTGTTACAGGTCTATTACAGGTCTATTACAGGTCTATTCAGGTCTATTACAGGTCTATTACAGGTCTATTACAGGTCTGTTACAGGTCTATTACAGGTCTATTACAGGTCTATTACAGGTCTATTACAGGTCTATTACAGGTCTATTACAGGTCTGTTACAGGTCTATTACAGGTCTGTTACAGGTCTGTTACAGGTCTATTACAGGTCTATTACAGGTCTGTTACAGGTCTATTACAGGTCTATTACAGGTCTATTACAGGTCTGTTACAGGTCTATTACAGGTCTATTACAGGTCTATTACAGGTCTCAGGTCTATTATAGGTCTATTACAGGTCTGTTACAGGTCTATTACAGGTCTGTTACAGGTCTGTTACAAGTCTATTACAGGTCTGCTACAGGTCTATTACAGGTCTGTTACAGGTCTGTTACAGGTCTATTACAGGTCTTTTACAGGTCTATTACAGGTCTATTACAGGTCTGTTACAGGTCTATTACAGGTCTATTACAGGTCTATTACAGGTCTATTACAGGTCTATTACAGGTCTATTACAGGTCTATTACAGGTCTATTACAGGTCTGTTACAGGTCTATTACAGGTCTATTACAGGTCTATTACAGGTCTATTACAGGTCTATTACAGGTCTATTACAGGTCTATTACAGGTCTATTACAGGTCTATTACAGGTCTGTTACAGGTCTATTACAGGTCTATTACAGGTCTATTACAGGTCTATTACAGGTCTATTACAGGTCTATTACAGGTCTATTACAGGTCTATTACAGGTCTGTTACAGGTCTATTACAGGTCTATTACAGGTCTATTACAGGTCTATTACAGGTCTATTACAGGTCTATTACAGGTCTATTACAGGTCTATTACAGGTCTGTACAGGTCTATTACAGGTCTATTACAGGTCTGTTACAGGTCTATTACAGGTCTATTGCAAGGTCTATTACAGGTCTATTACAGGTCTGTTACAGGTCTGTTACAGGTCTATTACAGGTCTATTACAGGTCTGTTACAGGTCTGTTAAGCAGGTCTAGTCCCAGGTCTATTACAGGTCTATTACAGGTCTGTTACAGGTCTGTTGCATTACAGGTCTATTACAGGTCTATTACAGGTCTGTTACAGGTCTATTACAGGTCTATTCAGGTCTATTACAGGTCTATTACAGGTCTATTACAGGTCTGTTACAGGTCTATTACAGGTCTATTACAGGTCTATTACAGGTCTGTTACAGGTCTATTACAGGTCTACAGGTCTATTACAGGTCTATTACAGGTCTGTTACAGGTCTGTTACAGGTCTGTTACAGGTCTATTACAGGTCTATTACAGGTCTATTACAGGTCTGTTACAGGTCTATTACAGGTCTATTACAGGTCTATTACAGGTCTGTTACAGGTCTGTTACAGGTCTATTACAGGTCTATTACAGGTCTATTACAGGTCTATTACAGGTCTATTACAGGTCTATTACAGGTCTATTACAGGTCTATTACAGGTCTATTACAGGTCTATTACAGGTCTATTACAGGTCTATTACAGGTCTGTTACAGGTCTATTACAGGTCTATTACAGGTCTATTACAGGTCTGTTACAGGTCTATTACAGGTCTATTACAGGTCTATTACAGGTCTATTACAGGTCTGTTACAGGTCTATTACAGGTCTATTACAGGTCTATTACAGGTCTATTACAGGTCTATTACAGGTCTATTACAGGTCTATTACAGGTCTATTACAGGTCTATTACAGGTCTATTACAGGTCTATTACAGGTCTATTACAGGTCTATTACAGGTCTATTACAGGTCTATTACAGGTCTATTACAGGTCTGTTACAGGTCTATTACAGGTCTGTTACAGGTCTGTTACAGGTCTATTACAGGTCTGTTACAGGTCTATTACAGGTCTATTACAGGTCTATTACAGGTCTATTACAGGTCTAAGGTCTCAGGTCTATTACAGGTCTATTACAGGTCTGTTACAGGTCTATTACAGGTCTATTACAGGTCTATTACAGGTCTATTACAGGTCTATTACAGGTCTGTTACAGGTCTATTACAGGTCTATTACAGGTCTATTACAGGTCTATTACAGGTCTGTTACAGGTCTATTACAGGTCTGTTACAGGTCTATTAAAGGTCTATTACAGGTCTGTTACAGGTCTGTTACAGGTCTGTTACAGGTCTATTACAGTTCTCGCAAGCGTGGAAATGTAAACGTACTAACTGCAGACAGTTGCTATGGTAGCGACAATTTGGAAAAATGTTTTATGTTTTTCCAATTTTATGTCAATCATGCAGTTTTTTAAATATTTTGGCTGTGCAGTAATATTCAACAAAGAAGCTAACCTGTAAGAAAAGCAAACGGTGCTTCAGAAATGGGGACCTCATTATTTTTAAGCAGACTCGATGGTAACGCTGTGAATTGACAAAATATATATTTTTAGTGCATACATTTTGAAAACTTTTATCGGCCTACTAGAAAGAAGTTTCGATCGACCGGTCGACAGTGATCGACGTCCTGGGCACCAATGCCCTAGGGTATATGAATATGAAGAGACATGAGACTTGTAGAATGGAATAAGTTATAAGATCTCTAAGATTCATTTTCATTTCATTCGTCAGTTCTACCAGCTAATGTGATATTTTTTAGATTCCATAACATTTGAGGACATAACTTAAGTCTATGTATTTTCAATGTTTCGTTCACCTACAATCTAACCATAAATCTGTCCATCTTTTCCCCTCCCTTTTCCCCTCCCTTTCACCTTCACTTTTAAGTTCAAGTGTGTTTATTTATTATATACACATGATATACACTGTGTTTACAAAACATTAGGGATACCTGCTCTTTCCATGACCTAGACTAACCAGGTGAATCCAGGTGAAAGCTATGATCCCTTATTGATGTTACGGAGGACTGTGGTGGTCATGACATTCTGTCAGCCGGTGATTGTCATTCAGATAACTGCCGTCTCATGCTTATTGTCCTTAACTAACATAAAGACGCTTTACCATCTCCTGGCTTCCACCCATAGCCTGCAAGCCACTGATGCGGACCTTTGGAACATCTGCATTTGCAAAAGTCTAATAAATCCCATTGAATATAGCCTACACCATCACAATAACTCTATGTATTTATTTTAGACAGGTATACAGACACATGACATGAAGAAAATGTAGCCTACTTCAGAAGAACACACTCATGAACACAATCATGCTGGCGCCCTCTTATTATCAATAGCTCCTGCACAACTGCTACCACCCACATCAACATTCCATTCCAGGAACGGCCTTGAGACAGACTGGTCTGCTACACGACAACAATCACTGGAAAACAACGACAGTTTCTAGAAATGTACACAAAAAGAAACCTGCTTAGTGACAGTCCCTGTTCTCCTGACTTCTTTAGGGAGAAGAACGTCAACGACAGTTTTGCTAGCTAGCTGGCTAATTTTTCTACCTGGTGTAGCTAGCTAACGTTTTGACCTCATTGGTTCCTCCATGAATGAGGTGTGGCATCAAAGTAACGTGATGACCACTTCAAGGTCGTAGGCTTTCATAATATAATTTCTATATAATATATAATATTCTTTTTTTTTTAAAAAGTGTTAACCACAAAGTATGGGCTTGTTGTTTTGTTTGGATTTATTGCTTTCATGTTTAATATTGTTGTTTCATGTTTCATGTAGGCCTAATTAAAATGTAAATTGCCTCATGCAGCGACACATCTCCTTCGCATAGAGTTGATCAGGCTGCTGCCCACACGATGCCAGTACATTTGAAACCGGATTAATCTGTGAAGAGCACACTTCTCCAGCGTGCCAGTGGCCATCGAAGGTGAGCATTTGCCCGATGCAGTCGGTTATGACACCGAACTGCAGTAAGGTCAAGACCCTGGTGAGGACGACGAGCACGCAGATGAGCTTCCCTGAGACGGTTTCCTGACAGTTTGTGCAGAAATTCTTCGGTTGTGCAAACCCACAGTTTCATCAGCGGTCCGGTGGCTGGTCTCAGATGATCCCACAGGTGAAGAAGCCGGATGTGGAGGTCCTGGGCTGACGTGATTAAACGTGGTCTGCGAGCATGTATTCCTAATGTTTTGTACACACAGTGTATATCATGTGTACATAATAAATATACCAAATTGAACTTAGAAGGGAAGGAGGAGGTCAGCCATAGAGGAGAAAAGATGGCCAGCTTTGTGGTTAGATTGTAGGTGAACATAACTTAGAAAATACACAGGCCCTTAAGTAATGTGTCCTCAAATATTATTTCATCTAAAAATCTCACATTAGCTGACGAAATGAAATGAATCATAGAGGTCTTATAACTAATTCCATTCTACAGGCTCATTTGTTTTGTCTCGTGTTTATATTCATATACCCTAGGGGCTATGTAGAACCGTATCTGTCATGTTTGGAGTTGTGTTGTGCTGTTATGCCTTTATAGTTGAGTTGCCTTGGTCCTGTCAGTATACAGTAACTTTAAAGAGGAACTGCACCTAAAAAAAACACACTTCTCATTTAGAAAACAGCCTCTGTGGGACCGAAATGAGTGAGAAACATTAATTCTTCTGTCAAAATTGACTACAGAATGTGGCAACTCTGGCATATGACGTCTGGCAGCACACAAGTAATCATCAATTTGGAGTGAAGCTGCACGCGACCCGGTCCTAATGTCTGTGGTACATTTGAGTTGACTTTAGATATCTCTATGAGGCTAGTTAGGGACCATCAGTAAATTACACAATGTATGAGACAATATGTAAAAATGTCAACAGCTCCAAATAGCTTCAATTACTTAAAAATCAAATCAACTATACATTTTAGAAATTCATATACAAATGAATTTCTAAATGGGACATTGACACTATTGTTAATATACAAATATTGAAAGAATTTAAAGAGAAAATTTAAAGATATGGAAACTATTTTCTCATTTTCATTGTGTAATTTATTGCCGGTCCCTAACTAGCCCCCTGATATAGGCTATCCAAAGGCAGTCAGGTGACATGTCCCTAACTAGCCCCTGATATAGGCTATCCAAAGCCAGTCAGGTGACATGTCCCTAACTAGCCCCTGATATAGGCTATCCAAAGCCAGTCAGGTGACATGTCCCTAACTAGCCCCAATCCAAAGCCAGTCAGGTGACATGTCCCTAACTAGCCCCTGATATAGGCTATCCAAAGCCAGTCAGGTGACATGTCCCTAACTAGCCCCTGATATAGGCTATCCAAAGGCAGTCAGGTGACATGTCCCCTAACTAGACCCTGATATAGGCTATCCAAAGCCAGTCAGGTGACATGTCCCTAACTAGACCCTGATATAGGCTATCCAAAGTCAGTCAGGGTGACATGTCCCTAACTAGACCCTGATATAGGCTATCCAAAGCCAGTCAGGTGACATGTCCCTAACTAGACCCTGATATAGGCTATCCAAAGCCAGTCAGGTGACATGTCCCCTAACTAGCCCCTGATATAGGCTATCCAAAGCCAGTCAGGTGACATGTCCCTAACTAGACCCTGATATAGGCTATCCAAAGTCAGTCAGGTGACATTTGGGAACCCGTAAACACACACAAGAGACACCCACATCAAACCACACCACACAAAAACTCACGTTTGAATTCAGTCATGGCCGCTAATATTTCTAAATGAACCCAATCTAAAACGAGGCCAAATCAGGAAGCGCAGTCGCCCTTTTAAAACTAACTAATGACATGTTGCACTCAACCTTTCTACCTTTCAGATGATCCAAGGAGGAGGACAGATGACAACAGCAGGCCAGTGGATCCCTTAGAACAGCAGCAGCCAGGGGCAAATGGTAGGAGGAGGATGATTTAGGTGACCCAGACACAGGCCAAGGGCTGCACTACATACAAGCTGCATACAGTGCCTTGCAAAAGTATTCAGCCCCCTTGGCGTTTTTCCTATTTTGTTGCATTACAATCTGTAATTTAAATGGATTTTTATTTGGATTTCATGTAATGGACATACACAAAATAGTCCAAATTGGTGAAGTGAAATGAAAAAAAATAACTTGTTTCAATAAATTCAAAAAATAAATTACGGAAAAGTGGTGCATGCATATGTATTCACCCCCTTTGCTATGAAGCCCCTAAATAAGATCTGGTGCAACCAATTACCTTCAGAAGTCACATAATTAGTTAAATGAAATCCACCTGTGTGCAATCTAAGTGTCACATGATCTGTCACATGATCTCAGTATATATATACACCTGTTCTGAATGACCCCAGAGTCTGCAACACCACTAAGCAAGGGGCACCACCAAACAAGCGGCACCATGAAGACCAAGGAGCTCTCCAAACAGGTCAGGGACAAAGTAGTGGAGAAGTACAGATCAGGGGTTGGGTTATAAAAAAACAGAAACTTTGAACATCCTACGGAGGGAGACTACTCTCCCAGGCAGCTTCGAGACCAGGTTTATTTCTGATTGTATCTTTCACTATGAATGGCCTGGCACTGTCCA
The DNA here is from genome assembly GCF_020615455.1 of Coregonus clupeaformis. Classification (NCBI taxonomy): domain Eukaryota; kingdom Metazoa; phylum Chordata; class Actinopteri; order Salmoniformes; family Salmonidae; genus Coregonus; species Coregonus clupeaformis. Next base: position 28,354 of record NW_025536162.1, on the reverse strand, counting down.
TCCGTCCCCAGTAGATGGCGATCTCCGTCCATCATAAGTCTGGCGCCTGAGGGTGTAGACAGGTAAACAGACACTTTCCATTTTGCCTACTCACTAATTGGTTTAGAAACGTCAACGGTTGGGATATCAACAAAAACTCCATCGGGAGTACAATAAATTATAGCCTTAAGTTTAAAAACAAATGTCTACATGTTCAACATTTCAATGGTTCTATTTAACAGGGCATAGGTTTTGTTTCAAAATGTATTACCAAGACGGAGGAAATCCCATATGCATTTATAGTTTTTATTAGTTAGGGGTAAGTCAATTCCCATACTTTTACCAAAAGTGAACATATTGCAATCTTTTTCTTAGACTATTTCCCAGAGCCTTTAGACAGTCATACAATGCTTTAACCTTATCTTTATCAAATGATCCATAAAGGGACCAACTCAGAATACTTTTCTCACCCCTACGTATGTCAACGTTTGGGTGGCAAGTTTGTAAAACAATTATTATTTCCATGATTACTTTATCAAATCTCCAGTAATCGATTTATACACACATACAATTTCTCATTTTTTCCCCTTATCTTCACAGAAGCCATATATCGAAACCCCTAGATAACATTATATATCGGAACCCCTAGATAACATTATATATCGGAACCCCTAGATAACATTATATATCGGAACCCCTAGATAACATTATATATCGGAACCCCTAGATAACATTATATATCGAACCCCTAGATAACATTATATATCAGAACCCCTAGATAACATTATATATCGGAACCCCTAGATAACATTATATATCGGAACCCCTAGATAACATTATATATCGGAACCCTAGATAACATTATATATCGGAACCCCTAGATAACATTATATATCGGAACCCTAGATAACATTATATATCGGAACCCCTAGATAACATTATATATCGGAACCCCTAGATAACATTATATATCGGAACCCCTAGATAACATTATATATCGGAACCCCTAGATAACATTATATATCGGAACCCCTAGATAACATTATATATCGGAACCCCTAGATAACATTATATATCGGAACCCTAGATAACATTATATATCGGAACCCCCTAGATAACATTATATATCGGAACCCCTAGATAACATTATATATCGGAACCCTAGATAACATTATATATCGGAACCCCTAGATAACATTATATATCGGAACCCCTAGATAACATTATATATCGGAACCCCTAGATAACATTATATTCGGAACCCTAGATAACATTATATATCGGAACCCTAGATAACATTATATATCGGAACCCCTAGATAACATTATATATCGGAACCCCTAGATAACATTATATATCGGAACCCCTAGATAACATGATATATCGGAACCCCTAGATAACATGATATATCGGAACCCCTAGATAACATGATATATCGGAACCCCTAGATAACATTATATACCGGAACCCCTAGATAACATGATATATCGGAACCCCTAGATAACATTATATATCGGAACCCCTAGATAACATTATATATCGGAACCCCTAGATAACATTATATACGGAACCCCTAGATAACATTATATATCGGAACCCCTATATAACATTATATATCGGAACCCCTAGATAACATTATATATCGGAACCCTAGATAACATTATGTATCGGAACCCCTAGATAACATTATATATCGGAACCCCCTAGATAACATTATATATCGGAACCCTAGATAACATTATATATCGGAACCCCTAGATAACATTATATATCGGAACCCCCTAGATAACATTATATATCGAACCCCTAGATAACATTATATATCGGAACCCCTAGATAACATTATATATCGGAACCCCTAGATAACATTATATTCGGAACCCCTAGATAACATTATATATCGGAACCTAGATAACATTATATATCGGAACCCCTAGATAACATTATATATCGGAACCCCTAGATAACATGATATATCGGAACCCTAGATAACATTATATATCGGAACCCCTAGATAACATTATATATCGGGAACCCCTAGATAACATTATATATCGGAACCCCTAGATAACATTATATATCGGAACCCCTAGATAACATTATATATCGGAACCCTAGATAACATTATATATCGAACCCTAGATAACATGATATATCGGAACCCTTAGATAACATTATATATCGGAACCCCTAGATAACATTATATATTCGGAACCCTAGATAACATTATGTATCGGAACCCCTAGATAACATTATATATCGGAACCCCTAGATAACATTATATATCGGAACCCCTAGATAACATTATATATCGGAACTCCTAGATAACATTATATATCGGAACCCCTAGATAACATGATATATCGGAACCCCTAGATAACATGATATATCGGAACCCCTAGATAACATTATATATCGGAACCCCTAGATAACATTATATATCGGAACCCCTAGATAACATTATATATCGGAACCCCTAGATAACATTATATATCGGAACCCCCTAGATAACATTATATATTGAAACGTATTATTCAATCAGCTTACTAGGCAAATTCCAATCTCTTATTATCAACATTTCAATCTTATTATGCAATGATTGGTTCAGTAGTCTTCAGGCTTCGTGTCCTAAGAGTTCAGTTCTCCTCCCATTTCCACCTGATCTGTCACGGTTCTCTCTCGATACCCACACTCATTTTATTGGTTATTAATCTGATCCTTTACAGTCTAAGAGATAACAACCCACACTCTCCTCATTCACACGAAAGGCTATTCCTCCTGTCAAAAAGGTTAGTCATTCACAGGTATTCTCTCATACATGCATGTTCAACACACCCAGGCCCGGCGCCACCAGGGGGCAGAAGAGGGCAATGCCCCCTTAGTTGGAATATTGTGCCTCCTCGGTTCTGTATCCATATTCTGTCCCACAATCTGCCCCCTCCGTCATGCCCAACCCATTTGTTGTGTATGCTTCATTCATGCAACTCCCTTGCACGCATCATACGTACGTCATCCACATTTTACCGGTTGAAAAAAACTTCACAGTAGAAGGGTGGTCAATTTGACCGTTTAGGTTTACTTTCAAAGTTACTTACTAGGAAAAACAAAAACGCGCAGCTGGATGGAATTTAGCTAATGTTAACAGTTAGGCCCCCCACCTGCCCAGCCCCGACTGGGTTTGATTTAATTGAAAGACAGTGTCCTTCGCTCCCGCCTGCCGAACACCTCCTCCCGTCGCTAACAGAATAGTGGTAAAACAGTGCCCAACAGGCAGGGGGCGAAGGACACTGTCTACAGGTGTACAGCTAGCTAGCTACTGTTGTCGCCTCGCCCCTTCTTCTTCCGGCGGCTGGCATCCAACCTTATTGTGAGCTGAGAAGCCGGTTAGTAAATAATGTGGGTACTGTGTTCAGTACAATGTTTGTGTTATATTGTCAAGTTGAAAGTACTCTGTATTAAGTGAAGTTACATTCTGTGTACATCTGTGTTCATCCTGTGCAGTGCAGTCAAGATGAGCCATCCAAGATGTCCACCCTCAGCACAAAAGGTGTGTATACAATCTTTAAAATATAATCCCTGCCAACATATAATGTGATCAATCCCTCTATATGCTACTCAATGCTAAGTCGTTTTCTCTCAATATAATCTCAGGGTTGGATCATTGCTGCTCTGTCTGAATATCAGGTGACTGACTGCCCATGGTTTTCACTAATTGTCCCAGTTCACCACTTCCATAAGGTCTGTAAAGTCAGTCTATTTCCAGCCTGCAGTCATTTGATCCTAGATTTGCTGTTTTCCTTTTCACTGTATGTATTTTACAATGACAGCCTGTGTTGTGATATCAGCAAGAAAACCCACTGGGTCACTCAGGTCTTCCACTGCTGGGCATCTCATTATCCCCAAACCCAACCTTCACCGTTTTGGCAACAGGACATTCTCCAGGGCAGCACCCAGACAATGGAACTCCCTGCCTCCATCTGTCTGTGGCAGTTGGTAACCAATGGTTATTTAATTGGTTTAAACTTAAAATGTGAACTTTGACCATAGCCTACTTTGCTGTCACACCTCGCATGCAAATACATTTTTCATATTGTGTGGAGTAGGGTGAATAATGGATGTGCCCGAATCAAATCTTTCCAAGAGAGATGTGGCATCAAAGTAATGCGGTGACCACTTCAAGGTCGTAGGCTTTCATAATATAATATCTATAGAATATATATGGATAATATCCATTCATTTAAATAAAGTGTTAACCACAAAGTATGGGCTTGTTGTTTTATTTTGGATTCATTGTTTTCATGTTGATTCGTGTTGTTTCATGTTTCATGTTTAATATTGACAGATGTGTCATATCAATAAGCTGATTAAACAGCATGATCATTACACAGGTGCACCTTGTGCTGGGGACAATAAAACAGCACTCTAAAATGTGTAGTTTTGTCACACAACACAACGCCACAGATGTATCAAGTTATGAGGGAGCATGCAATTGGCATCCTGATTGCATGAATGTCCACCAGAGCTGTTGAATGAGAATTGAATGTTGAATGTACATTTCACTACCATAAGCCGCCTCCAACATTGTTTTAGAGAATTTGGCAGTACGTCCAACCGGCCTCACAACCGCAGACCACGTGTAATCACGTCAGCCCAGGACCTCCACATCCGGCTTCTTCACCTGTGGGATCGTCTGAGACCATCCACCCGGACAGCTGATGAAACTGTGGGTTTGCACAACCGAAGAATTTCTGCACAAACTGTCAGAAACCGTCTCAGGGAAGCTCATCTGCATGCTCGTCATCCTCACCAGTGTCTTGACGTGACTGCAGTTCGGTGTCATAACCGACTGCAGCGGGCAAATGCTCACCTTCGATGGCCACTGGCACGCTGGAGAAGTGTGCTCTTCACAGATTAATCCGGTTTCAAATGTACTTGCGTCGTGTGGGCAGCAGCCTGATCAACTCTATGCGAAGGAGATGTGTCGCGCTGCATGAGGCAATTTACATTATAATTAGGCCTACATGAAACATGAAACAACAATATTAAACATGAAACATGAAACAACAATATTAAACATGAAAGCAATAAATCCAAAACAAAACAACAAGCCCATCCTTTGTGGTTAACACTTGTTTTAAATGAATGAATATTATATATTCTATAGAAATTATATTATGAAAGCCTACGACCTTGAAGTGGTCATCACGTTACTTTGATGCCACACCTCATTCATGGAGGAACCAATGAGGTCAAAACGTTAGCTAGCTACACCAGGTAGAAAAATTAGCCAGCTAGCTAGCAAAACTGTCCTTGACGTTCTTGTCCCTAAAGAAGGCAGGAGAACAGGGACTGTCACTAAGCAGGTTTCTTTTTGTGTACATTTCTAGAAACTGTCGTTGTTTTCCAGTGATTGTTGTCGTGTAGCGACCAGTCTGTCTCCAAGGCCGTTCCTGGAATGGAATGTTGATGTGGGTGGTAGCAGTTGTGCAGGAGCCATTGATAATAAGAGGGAGCCAGCATGATTGTGTTCATGAGTGTGTTCTTCTGAAGTAGGCTACATTTTCTTCATGTCATGTGTCTGTATACCTGTCTAAAATAAATACATAGAGTTATTGTGATGGTGTAGGTTATATTCAATGGATTTATTAGACTTTTGCAAATGTAGATGTTCCAAAGGTCCGCATCAGTGGCTTGTAGGCTATGCGTGGAAGCCAGGAGATGGTAAACGTGTTTATGTTAGTTAAGGACAATAAGCATGAGACCGGCAGTTATCTGAATGACAATCACCGGCTGACAGAATGTCATGACCACCACAGTCCTCCGTAACATCAATAAGGGATCATAGCTTTCACCTGGATTCACCTGGTTAGTCTAGGTCATGGAAAGAGCAGGTATTCCTAATGTTTTGTCCACACAGTGTATATCATGTGTATATAATAAATAAACCAACATGAACTTAGAAGGGAAGGTGGAGGGCAGCCAGAAAGGGAGGGGAAAAGATGGACGGGTTTGTGGTTAGATTGTAGGTGAACAAAACATTGAAAATACATCGTCTTAAGTTATGTCCTCAAATGTTATGGAATCTAAAAATATCACATTAGCTGGTAGAACTGACGAATGAAATGAAAATGAATCATAGAGATCTTATAACTTATTCCATTCAACAAGTCTCATGTCTCTTTATATTCATATACCCTAGGGCATTGGTGCCCAGGACGTCGATCACTGTCGACCGGTCGATCGCAAACTTCTTTCTAGTAGGCCGCATAAAAGTTTTCAAAATGTATGCACTAAAAATATATATTTTGTCAATTCACAGCGTTACCATCGAGTCTGCTTAAAAATAATGAGGTCCACATTTCTGAAGCACCGTATGCTTTTCTTACAGGTTAGCTTCTTTGGTGAATATTACTGCACAGCCAAAATATTTAAAAAAACTGCTTGATTGACATAAAATTGGAAAAACATACATTTGTTTTCCAAATTGTCGCTACCATAGCAACCGTCTGCAGTTAGTACGTTTACATTTCCACGCTTGCGAGAACTGTAATAGACCTGTAATAGACCTGTAATAGACCTGTAATAGACCTGTAATAGACCTGTAATAGACCTGTAATAGACCTGTAACAGACCTGTAATAGACCTGTAATAGACCTGTAACAGACCTGTAATAGACCTGTAATAGACCTGTAACAGACCTGTAACAGACCTGTAATAGACCTGTAATAGACCTGTAACAGACCTGTAATAGACCTGTAACAGACCTGTAATAGACCTGTAACAGACCTGTAACAGACCTGTAATAGACCTGTAACAGACCTGTAATAGACCTGTAATAGACCTGTAATAGACCTGTAACAGACCTGTAATAGACCTGTAATAGACCTGTAATAGACCTGTAATAGACCTGTAACAGACCTGTAACAGACCTGTAATAGACCTGTAACAGACCTGTAATAGACCTGTAACAGACCTGTAATAGACCTGTAACAGACCTGTAACAGACCTGTAATAGACCTGTAACAGACCTGTAATAGACCTGTAATAGACCTGTAATAGACCTGTAACAGACCTGTAATAGACCTGTAATATACCTGTAACAGACCTGTAATAGACCTGTAACAGACCTGTAATAGACCTGTAATAGACCTGTAACAGACCTGTAATAGACCTGTAACAGACCTGTAATAGACCTGTAATAGACCTGTAATAGACCTGTAACAGACCTGTAATAGACCTGTAATATACCTGTAACAGACCTGTAATAGACCTGTAACAGACCTGTACTAGACCTGTAATAGACCTGTAATAGACCTGTAATAGACCTGTAACAGACCTGTAATAGACCTGTAACAGACCTGTAATAGACCTGTAATATACCTGTAACAGACCTGTAATAGACCTGTAACAGACCTGAAATAGACCTGTAATAGACCTGTAATAGACCTGTAATAGACCTGTAACAGACCTGTAATAGACCTGTAATAGACCTGTAATAGACCTGTAATAGACCTGTAACAGACCTGTAATAGACCTGTAACATACCTGTAACAGACCTGTAACAGACCTGTAACAGACCTGTAACAGACCTGTAATAGACCTGTAATAGACCTGTAATAGACCTGTAACAGACCTGTAACAGACCTGTAATAGACCTGTAACAGACCTGTAATAGACCTGTAACAGACCTGTAATAGACCTGTAATAGACCTGTAATAGACCTGTAATAGACCTGTAATAGACCTGTAATAGACCTGTAACAGACCTGTAATAGACCTGTAATAGACCTGTAATAGACCTGTAATAGACCTGTAATAGACCTGTAATAGACCTGTAATAGACCTGTAATAGACATGTAATATACCTGTAATAGACCTGTAATAGACCTGTAACAGACCTGTAATAGACCTGTAATAGACCCGCAATAGACCCTGTAATAGACCTGTAATAGACCTGTAATAGACCTGTAATAGACCTGTAACAGACCTGTAATAGACCTGTAATAGACCTGTAATAGACCTGTAATAGACCTGTAACAGACCTGTAACAGACCTGTAATAGACCTGTAGCAGAGCAGACCTGTAACAGACCTGTAATTGACCTGTAAAAGACCTGTAATAGACTTGTAATAGACCTGTAATAGACCTGTAAAAGACCTGTAATAGACCTGTAATAGACCTGTAACAGACCTGTAACAGACCTGTAATAGACCTGTAATAGATCTGTAAAAGACCTGTAATAGACCTGTAACAGACCTGTAATAGACCTGTAATAGACCTGTAATAGACCTGTAATAGACCTGTAACAGACCTGTAACAGACCTATAATAGACCTGTAATAGACCTGCAATAGACCTGTAATATACCTGTAATAGACCTGTAATAGACCTGTAATAGACCTGTAACAGACCTGTAACAGACCTGTAATAGACCTGTAGCAGAGCAGACCTGTAACAGACCTGTAATAGACCTGTAATAGACCTGTAATAGACCTGTAATAGACCTGTAATAGACCTGTAACAGACCTGTAATAGACCTGTAGCAGAGCAGACCTGTAACAGACCTGTAATAGACCTGTAATAGACCTATAATAGACCTGTAATAGACCTGTAACAGACCTGTAATAGACCTGTAACAGACTTGTAATAGACCTGTAATAGACGTGTAATAGACCTGTAATAGACCTGTAATAGACCTGTAATAGACCTGTAATAGACCTGTAACAGACCTGTAATAGACCTATAATAGACCTGTAATAGACCTGCAATAGACCTGTAATATACCTGTAATAGACCTGTAATAGACCTGTAATAGACCTGTAATAGACCTGTAACAGACCTGTAACAGACCTGTAATAGACCTGTAGCAGAGCAGACCTGTAACAGACCTGTAATAGACCTGTAATAGACCTGTAATAGACCTGTAATAGACCTGTAATAGACCTGTAACAGACCTGTAATAGACCTGTAGCAGAGCAGACCTGTAACAGACCTGTAATAGACCTGTAATAGACCTATAATAGACCTGTAATAGACCTGTAACAGACCTGTAATAGACCTGTAACAGACCTGTAACAGACCTGTAATAGACCTGTAACAGACCTGAAATAGACCTGTAACAGACCTGTAACAGACCTGTAATAGACCTGTAACAGACCTGTAATAGACCTGTAATAGACCTGTAACATACCTGTAACAGACCTGTAATAGACCTGTAATAGACCTGTAACAGACCTGTAACAGACCTGTAATAGACCTGTAACATACCTGTAACAGACCTGTAACAGACCTGTAACAGACCTGTAATAGACCTGTAATAGACCTGTAATAGACCTGTAACAGACCTGTAACAGACCTGTAACAGACCTGTAATAGACCTGTAGCAGAGCAGACCTGTAACAGACCTGTAACAGACCTGTAATAGACCTGTAATAGACCTGTAACAGACCTGTAATAGACCTGTAATAGACCTGTAATAGACCTGTAACAGACCTGTAATAGACCTGTAACATACCTGTAATAGACCTGTAACAGACCTGTAATAGACCTGTAACAGACCTGTAATAGACCTGTAATAGACCTGTAATAGACCTGTAACAGACCTGTAACAGACCTGTAATAGACCTGTAACAGACCTGTAATAGACCTGTAACAGACCTGTAACAGACCTGTAACAGACCTGTAATAGACCTGTAACAGACCTGTAACAGACCTGTAATAGACCTGTAACAGACCTGTAATAGACCTGTAATAGACCTGTAATATACCTGTAATAGACCTGTAATAGACCTGTAATAGACCTGTAACAGACCTGTAACAGACCTGTAATAGACCTGTAATAGACCTGTAACAGACCTGTAATAGACCTTTAACATACCTGTAACAGACCTGTAACAGACCTGTAATAGACCTGTAATAGACCTGTAATAGACCTGTAATAGACCTGTAATAGACCTGTAACAGACCTGTAATAGACCTGTAATAGACCCGTAATAGACCTGTAGCAAAATATTATTTGTTGTTCCAGTGGTAGATGTTGTTCCAGTGGTAGATGTTTTTTTACTAAGTTTCTTTCTATGAAGTTGTGGTTACATGTTTAATATGAGTGCTGGACCAAGCACCAAGAAACAGAAAATCTACCACTTTCACAGTGAGTGGGAGGAAGATCATTTTTTTCACCACAACAAATTCAAAATGTGTGTGTCTGATCTGCCATTTAAACGTAGCTCTTGCTAAGAAGGAAATGTCGAGATGCATTTCAAAACTGTTCACAAGAAATATGAGCTAAAAGTGAACTATGTAAGAGAAAAGTAAAAGAGTTTCAACTAGCTGCCCTACAATCGATCTTTACAAGGCCCAGCTCAAAGAGTCTCAACTAGATGCCCAACAATCAATCTTTACAAGGCCCAGCTCAAAGAGTCTCAACTAGCTGCCCTACAATCGATCTTTACAAGGCCCAGCTCAAAGAGTCTCAACTAGATGCCCAACAATCGATCTTTACAAGGCCCAGCTCAAAGAGTCTCAACTAGCTGCCCAACAATCGATATTCACAAGGCCCAGCTCAAAGAGTCTCAACTCTTTGGGGGGGTTAGACCGTGTTAGGAAGAGGGTGGATAAAGTAGATCCTATGTAACTAAAGTGTGGGCACCCCTGCCCTAGGGGCTATGGAGCTTCTTGTCTGTCATGTTTGGAGTTGTGTTGCGCTGTTATGCATACACTTTATTTTTTTTTCTCCAGTTGAGTTGCCCTGGTCATGTCAGTATACAGTAACTTTAAAGATCAACTGCACCTTAAAACCAACTTCTCATTTAGCAAACAGCCTATGTGGCATCGATATGAGTCAGAAACATTTATTATTCTACTGTCAAAATTAACTTTAAAGTGTAAATAGGATAATTTTGGTCATAAAGTCAGTCTTGTGACTGCGTCACAACGTAAATGAATGTTTCCCACATATCCACAGCTGGCAGCAAACAAGTAATCATCAGTTCAGGTGCAGTTGCATGCGACCCGATAGTAATGCCTGTGGTAAGTTTGGGATGACTTTTGTAGTGTATTGGGATTATGTCTGTGTTAAATGTTTTTCATGAAGAAATGGAATGTTGTTTCATTTAGTGCAAGAAGGGGGGATGTTTTATGATCTTATTTGAAATGTGGCGTTTGGAGGGTGACGTCCCAGGGGAGACTGGTGATTGGCCAGAAGAGGGAGCCCCCGTCTCCTTGCATTGGTTATAAATAGGACCTAAACGGAGGAAAAGTCAGGAAGCAGTTATTATAATTAGATGATGCTCCTCCGGATCTCCGCGGGTCTGTTAACTTATGCTGTAACCTCGTGGTATGAATAAAAGCCTCTAAAACACGATACAGCTTAAGTGGATTCTTTGATCGACAGCAATACCCACCAGCATTTGACGCGATACCACACTTTGAATATCCCTATGGAGCTAGTTAGGGACCATCGGTAAAATACACAATGTTCATGGAACAATATGTAAAAATTACAATAGCTCCAAATTTCATATACTTAAAAATCTCAAATCAACTATACATTTTAGAAATTCATATACAAATATTGAAAGAATTTAACAAGAAAACATAAAGAAATGCAATATGAAACTATTGTCTCATTTTCATTGTGTAATTTATTGACGGTCCCCTAACTGTCCAAAGTCGCAGACCAGCCGGCTGATGCTAATTGGATAAATAATCTGGGAACCTGCAAACACACACATGAGACTAGCATTTATTAATTAACCCAATCTAAAATGAGTCCAAATCAGGAAGTTGACCTTTAAAACTAACTAATGACATGTTGCGCCTCAACCTTTCTACCTTTCAGATGATCCAAGGAGGAGGACAGATGACAACAGCAGGCCAGTGGATCCCTTAGAACAGCAGCAGCCAGGGGCAAATGGTAGGGAGGAGGATGATTTAGGTGACCCAGACACAGGCCTTGGGCTGAGGCTGTCATTACATTGTGTCAGCCGGTTATTGTCATGTAAAAGCCTGTCGGTCTCACAGTAATTTACCGAATGTTAATGAACATAAACACATTTAGCATCTCCAGGCCTCCACTGCATACAAGCCGCATACAAGCCGCCGATGCGCGCCTTTGGAAAACCTATATTTAAATTAATCAATTTAATATATACAATCAATCCATTATTTATTTTAGTGCAGATCTAAATAAACATGATATGAAGAAAATGTATTTCAGAAGAACAGAATATGAGTGGCCTACTGTATGTTATCTCTCTATGCTCCATACCATAGGTGTGACACTCTGGCTCCATGGACTTTGATTATTGAGCCAGGGTTGTTCATTTTCATTTTGGGTGTATTTCTATGTTGGCTATTCTAGTTGTTCATTTCTATGTTTGGTGATTGTTCTTGATTAGTCATATGACTCCCAATCGGAGGTAACGAGTGTCAGCTGTCGGCTCGTTATCTCTGATTGGGAGCCATATTTAAACTGTGTGGTTTCTCCTTGGTTTTGTGGGTTTTTGTTCCGTTTTCAGTCGTGTACTGTTGGACTTCACGTATCGTCAGTGTTTATTGTTTTGGTAGTGTACTTTATCTAAATAAAGTCATGTTCGCTCAACGCGCTGCGCTTTGGTCTACTCATTCGTCAGACGACCGTGACAGAAAAACCCACCACAAAAGGACCAAGCAGCGCGTTCAGGAGCAAAGGGTCTGGACATGGGAGGAGCTGTTGGACGGAAAAGGGTCCTGGACTTGGGAGGAGATCCTGGATGGGATGGATCGCCGTCCATGGAGCGAAACGGTGGAGAGGCGACGGCGAGAGGAGCAACGGGCGTCAGCAGGGCCATCGTCGGAAGGACGGGGAGGCAACCCCAAAACATTTTTTTTGGGGGGCACATGGCTTTGCGGCTGGGCAGCAGGAGGCTGCCACAGGGAGACGTGGAGAGAAGGCTTTCGGATTACGGGAGCCATTGGCGAGTAGAGGGAGGGAAGTTGTTGTGGCACGGCGAGAGAGACTGATGAGTGTTACCAGTCCGGTCCGGCCCGTTCCTGATCCCCAGTTAAGGCCAGTGGTGTGTGTTCCCGGTACGGACCGGCCTGTTCCTACTCCACGCATCAGGCCCACGGTGTGCGTCGCCAGCCCGGCCCGGCCTGTTCCGGCCACTCGCACCAGGGATACGGTGCGCTTCGCCAGCCCAGCCCGGCCTGTTCCTGCTCCACGCACCAGGGATACGGTGCGCTTCGCCAGCCCGGCCCGGCCTGTTCTGGCCACTCGCACCAGGGATACGGTGCGCGGTCGCCAGCCCAGCCCGGCCTGTTCCTGCTCCACGCACCAGGGATACGGTGCGCTTCGCCAGCCCGGCCCGGCCTGTTCCGGCCACTCGCACCAGGGATACGGTGCGCGTTGCCAGCCCAGCCCGGCCTGTTCCTGCTCCACGCACCAGGGATACGGTGCGCTTCGCCAGCCCGGCCCGGCCTGTTCCGGCCACCCGCACCAGGATACGGTGCGCGTCGCCAGCCCAGCCCGGCCTGTTCCTGCTCCCCCGCACTAGCCCTGAGATGCGTGTCCTCAGCCTGGGACCACCAGTTCCGGCACCACGCATCAGGCCTACGGTGCGTCCCCAGGGCCCAGCATGCCCTGTTCCTGCTCCCCGCACTAGCCCTGAGATGCGTGTCCTCAGCCTGGGACCACCAGTTCCGGCACCACGCATCAGGCCTACAGTGCGTCTCAGCCGGCCAGAGTCTGCCGTCTGCCCAACGGCGCCTGAACTGCCCGTCTGCCCAACGGCGCCTGAACTGCCCGTCTGCCCAACGGCGCCTGAACTGCCCCGTCTGCCCAACGGCGCCTGAACTGCCCGTCTGCCCAACGGCGCTTGAACTGCCCCGTCTGCCCAACGGCGCTAAAGCCGCCCGTCTGTACTGAGCCTGCAAAGCCGCCCCGTCTGCCATGAGCCTTCAGAGCCGTCCGCCAGACCGAGCCGCTAGAGCCTTCCGCCAGACAGGAGCCGCTAGGAGCCTTCCGCCAGACAGGAGCAGCCGAAGCCTTCCGCCAGACAGGATCAGCCAGAGCCTTCCGCCAGACAGGATCAGCCAGAGCCTTCCGCCAGACAGGATCAGCCAGAGCCTTCCGCCAGACAGGATCAGCCAGAGCCTTCCGCCAGCCATGAGCAGCCAGATCCGTCAGCCAGCCACGAGCAGCCAGATCCGTCAGCCAGCCATGAGCAGCCAGATCCGTCAGCCAGCCATGAGCCGTCCAGCCAGGATCCGCCAGAGCCGTCCAGCCAGGATCCGCCAGAGCCGTCCAGCCAGGATCCGCCAGAGCCGTCCAGCCAGGATCCGCCAGAGCCGTCCAGCCAGGATCCGCCAGAGCCGTCCAGCCAGGATCCGCCAGATCCGCCAGCCAGCCAGGATCCGCCAGAGCCAGCCAGCCAGGATCCGCCATTTAGTCCGGTACTGCCCCTTAGCCCGGTGCTGTCCCTTATCCTGGTGCTGCCCCTTGTCCTGGTGCTGCCCCTTATCCTGGTGCTGCCCCCTTATCCTGGTGCTGCCCCTTAGTCCGGTGCTGCCCCTTAGTCCGGTGCTGCCCCTTAGTCCGGTGCTGCCCCTTAGTCCGGTGCTGCCTCTTAGTCCGGTGCTGCCCCTTAATCCAGTGGGGTTAAATGGGAGGGTGGTCATTTGGAGGAGGCTACGTAAGCGGGTAGTGACTATGGTGGGGGTGGGGACCACGACCAGTGCCAGAGCCGCCACCATGGACAGACGCCCACCCAGACCCTCCCCTAGACTGTATGCTGGTGCGCCCCGAGTTCGCACCTTTAGGGGGGTACTGTGACACTCTGGCTCCATGGACTTTGATTATTGAGCCAGGGTTGTTCATTTTCATTTTGGGTGTATTTCTATGTTGGGTATTCTAGTTGTTCATTTCTATGTTTGGTGATTGTTCTTGATTAGTCATATGACTCCCAATCGGAGGTAACGAGTGTCAGCTGTCGGCTCGTTATCTCTGATTGGGAGCCATATTTAAACTGTGTGGTTTCTCCTTGGTTTTGTGGGTTTTTGTTCCGTTTTCAGTCGTGGTACTGTTGGACTTCACGTTTCGTCAGTGTTTATTGTTTTGGTTAGTGTACTTTATCTAAATAAAGTCATGTTCGCTCAACGCGCTGCGCTTTGGTCTACTCATTCGTCAGACGACCGTGACAATAGGCTGTAGGCTTGTTCATTAAGCAGACAAGACAGGCCTATGCTTATGAGTCCTGGGCCATTATTTTATATTATATGATTTTATAGTCAGAAGAATATCATTGAATTTAGCTGAATAAAATAGAAATGACTTTTTTCCCATTCCGGAGCATGTGCTCATATGAAGTAGCTATGATGAGCATAAAAGTGATCATTTGAAACAGTTATTTGGAAACTTCAGCTGTGAATGATACAAACCAGCAAATAAAAATAATAATCCAAGAACCATTTTAATAATAATGTTAATAATTATTTATAATCCAAGAACCATGAATAGGATATGATGGAGAGAGACACCAGACAAGACACAGAGACAGCAACAGAAGAATATGATATTTTGGAGAGAGACACCAGACAAGACACAGAGACAACAACATAAGAATATGATATGATGGAGAGAGACACCAGACAAGACACAGAGACAGCAACAGAAGAATAGGATATGATGTAGAGAGACACCAGACAAGACACAGATACAGCAAAGGAAGAATAGGATATGATGGAGAGAGACACCAGACAAGACACAGAGACAGCAACAGAAGAACAGGATATTATGGAGAGAGACACCAGACAAGATGAGAGACATCAATAGACGACACAGAGAAAGTGATGGAGAAAGACAGAGGAGGGGAGAACACACAGTAGACTATCACTAAAAGCTGATATAGGGATTCTAATTACTGCACTGTGTGTGTGTGTGTGAAGAGAGAGAGAGAGAGAGAGAGAGAGAGAGAGAGAGAGAGAGAGAGAGAGAGAGAGAGAGAGAGAGAGAGAGAGAGAGAGAGAGTGTTTAGGTACTGTGGGAATCTTTAATCAGTTTGGCTCATTGGACAGGTCAGAGTCTATATTTGAAGTTCTTGAGTGGTTTTTGGCAATACACTAGCGATATATTCATGGATTTAGCTGTTGAAATTCCTTCCCCGGACCCTCCTACTGGCTGTGGGCTAAGCCACCGATGTCTTCATATCCTAAGGAGAGAGGAGCTGTTACCCCTGGGGAGAGAGGAGCTGCTACCCCTGGGGAGAGAGAAGCTGTTACCCCTGGGGAGAGAGGTACTTCTACCCCCTGGGGAGAGACACTTTTTTTTTTTTTTTTTACCTTGACAATAAACATTTGAATGAACCACAAACACTTGATGTTTAGGGATGGCACACACATAGGGAGACAGTTTGCATTCCTTCTCACATATGCACCTAGGAAGATGCAGTGTTTCTCAACCTGTCATTTTACATAATGTTGCAAGACACATACCATCAAATGAATCCATAGACTTTTGTCCATATTTACAGAAGGCTGTCATTTCACAAATTGTTCCTATATTGAAAGGACATAGGGAAAATAAAGTCAAACATTTCAATAAAAAATAATAAAAACAATCACAGCATCACTCAGTCTTAATGCATTTTAACTATATTAACCTGTTTAATCAAATTGTTTTCATTCGGAACACTAAATCAGAACTACATTTGGAGTTCCAGACACTTGTAGAATGTATGCCAAGGCACATTGTAAGAGCTATAAAGAGACAGGGAGTGGGAGAGAGAACAGGTAGAACCTGATATGGAAATGAGCAGAACAAACTAAAGGAACTTTCCACCACCGAATGATCATTCCAGACTCTACTTCTATTGAGAGACATATAAAAGGTAAGACGACGATTGTTATGTGTATTAATATAGTTGATGATATTGTTATGTGTATTAATATAGTTGATGATATTGTTATGTGTATTCATATAGTTGATGATATTGTTATGTGTATTAATATAGTTGATGATATTGTTATGTGTATTAATATAGTTGATGATATTGTTATATGTATTCATATAGTTGATGATATTGTTATAGTGTTATAATAGGTCTACTCTCCTTAAAATGTTTTGTATATAAATTAGATGCGTGGGGTGAATTCGTTCTGTTTCCATCTGTGTGCCCCAGGGTGATCGCTCCTACACTATCTAGAATCTAAAAGGGTTCTTTGGCTGTCCCCATATGAGAACCCTTTGTAGAACCCTTTTGGTCCTAGGTAGAACCCTTTTTGGGTTCCATAAAGAATCCCTTTCCACAGAGGGTTCTACATGGAAGCCAGAAGGGTTCTACCTGGAACCCAAAAGCGTTCTCCTGTGGGGACAGCCAGAGGACCCTTTTTGGAACTCTTTTTTCTAAGAGTGAACTGTATCATAGGTCTATAGACTTGTCTTCTCAAAACAGGCTTAAAACACAACAAGCAACAACATTTTCTCTTTCTAATCTACTGTTAACGCTTTTTCACTCAGGAAGGTATGTTGTGTGAAAGAGATACAAATAAATACTGTGGAAAGACTAACAACAACTTACACTTCCTCAAAACAGGTTGTGTGTGTTCATTAGTGCCCACCGTAGCAAAAACGTTTGGCAACAGAAACCGTTTAGGTCACGTTGTACACCGTTTGGAGTAAACTGTTTATGAATTGTTGCAAAACTGTTGGCTGCTGTGTAAACTAATGAATACGACCCAGGTAGTAGCCTACAACTCGGCTGTTGATGCCTGCCTGATGCTGTAACCTGAACTTAACCTGAGGGGTGGACTATGATTGTAACGATCCCGGCAGTCTGAGTCGGGTCCTGTCTGTGGACTAGTTTTTTCTGCTCGTGATCTCCAGTTTCCCGAGGGTTCTGGAACGCTCCGGGGAGCTCTCTTGATTTCCGCACCTGCATCCCATCAGCAATCTGCACACCTGGTCCTGATCATCACCCTTCTTAGGCTCTGGCCTAACATCCATTCCCTGCCGGATGCGTTAGCCATGAACAGTAGGTTTACCAGAGTATCAGTCTTAGAGCCTAGCGTTAGTTTTGTTGTTTTTGCACCTTGTTGTTTACTTACCTCCGTTTTGTTCCATCTGCAGTCACCCGTCCGGAACCTTCATCCAACCTCTGCCTGGTGGTCGGCTGCCGACCCATGATGGGATCAACCACTGCACCCCCAACAACTAATCAACGCCTTCCGCTCTGTTCCCTGGATTATTCAGCATCACTCTTGAATTGTAAATAAACACTCACCTTCGTTTCAACTTACCTTGTCCTGGTCTGCTTCTGGGTTCTGGCTTTGCAACTCGTGACAGAACGATCCGGCCAGTAATGAACCCAGCGGACCTGGACTCTGTTCGCCATGCCATTACCCAGCAGGAGAAGATGTTGGGCCATCATAGCACGGTACTACAGGAGATCGCGTTGTCAGTTCGGAACCTTTCTACCGGTCTGACGGAGGTCCAGAACCAACGCAAGTTTCCGGTGGAGGATCCACTACCGGTTTCACCCATCTCGCCTGCCGCTTCTGGAGCTGTGTCCTTCCGTGAGCCCAAGGTTCCGACGCTGGATAAATATGAGGGGGAGCTGGGAAGATGCCGTTCCTTCCTTATGCAGTGTGGATTAGTGTTCGATCTACAGCCCTACTCTTATGCCACAGACAAGGCTAGGATAGCCTTTGTGATTGAGTTGCTGCGTGGTCGAGCGCTGGAGTGGGCTTCAGCCGTTTGGGAACGACAGGATCCCTGCATGGCTTCATACCAGGGGTTCACGGCCGAGATGAGGAAGCTCTTCGACCATTCCGTCCGAGGAGGGACGCAGCTAGGCGCCTGTTTTCGCTTCGCCAAGGAACTCGCAGCGTGGCCGACTTCGTGATCGAGTTCAAGACGTTGGCTGTGGAGAGTGGGTGGAATGAGGAGTCTCTGCAAGCGGCCTTTTACCAGGGTCTGTCGGAGCAGCTCAAGGATGAGTTGATCTCCTATCCGGAGCCTAGTGACCTGGACAGCTTGGTAGCCTTGTCTATTCGGGTGGATAATCGAGTCCGAGAGCGAAGGAGGGGAGAAGCAATGGGTTCCGTCCAACCGATCAGCTTCTCAGGTTCCAGTCGGGTCGTCAAACTGCGCGGCTCGCTAAAGTTGGGAGGACTTTTAGCGAGCCAGTTTCCACCTCTCAATACCTCTGTCAGACCCGTTTCCCGGCTACCCTTATGAACAGGAATCAGAGCTTAGCCGATTAACGCTTTTATCGATTCAGGTGCCGATGGAAGCTTTCTAGATGCCGAGTTGGTGGAACAGCTGGGGCTTTCCAAGGAGCAATTGCCGGAAGCCATTGAAGCTACCACTCTGGACGGCAGTAGTCTGGCACGTATCACGATGAGGACTGAACCGGGTTAAGATGCTGTTGTCGGGAATCATTCTGAGATGATTTCATTCTTCATTCTGCCGTCTTCCCATGTTCCTCTGGTCCTTGGATACCCCTGGCTGAAGGAACACAATCCCACGTTCGATTGGGTGACGGGCAAGGTAACGAGTTGGAGCCTTGATTGTCATGCTAACTGTCTCAAGACTGCCTGTCCCCATTCGGTTCCCAGTCAGGTGATTGAGGCTAAACCCCCAGATTTGTCCCTGGTTCCCGAGACATATCACGATTTGGGGGAAGTTTTCAGTAAGCAGAAGGCTCTGTCACTCCCTCCCCACCGACCATATGATTGTGCCATCAACCTGTTCCCTGGAGCTGTCTACCCCAAGGGAAGGTTATACAGTATCTCCCGACCTGAACGTGAGGCTTTGGAGACCTACATCAAGGAGTCCCTAGCTGCTGGTCTCGTTCGTCCCTCGTCATCACCCCTGGGGGCAGGATTCTTCTTTGTGGGTAAGAAGGATGGCTCTCTTCGACCGTGCATTGATTATCGGGGGTTGAATGACATCACGGTCAAGAACAAGTATCCCCTGCCCTTGATGAGTTCTGCCTTCGACTCCTTACAGGGTGCTACGGTGTTCACCAAGCTAGACCTACGCAATGCGTATCACATGGTCCGGATCAGAGAGGGGGACGAGTGGTTGACGGGTTTCAATACACCGATGGGTCACTTCGAGTATCAGGTGATGCCGTTTGGACTGACCAATGCTCCAGCGGTATTCCAGAGTATGGTGAGACGGCGTCCTGAGAGATATGATCGGTCTCTTTGTGTTTGTTTACCTGGATGACATTCTGATCTTCTCGAAGGAACCTTCCGACCACGTCCAGCATGTCCGGCAGGTTCTGCAGCGATTGTTGGAGAATCGCCTGTTCGTGAAGGCCGAGAAGTGCGAGTTTCACGCCCACACGACATCCTTTCTCGGGTACATCATCTCCAGGGGAGAGATTAGGATGGACCAGGAGAAGGTTAGAGCGGTTCTGGAATGGGCCCAGCCCGGTACGAGATTGCAGCTCCAGAGATTTTTGGGGTTGCGAATTTCTACCGCAGATTCATCCGGGATTACAGCCGTGTGGCCGCTCCGTTAACTGCCTTGACTTCCAGTATCAGGACCTTCAAGTGGGAATCCGGAGGCGGATCGAGAGCGTTTCTGGATTTGAAGAGGCGATTCACCAACGCACCGATTCTCTCTCAACCGACACGGCCCGTCAGTTCGTCGTTGAAGTGGGCCGCGTCTGATGTGGGAGTTGGCGCCATCCTGTCGCAGCGATGCTCCACGGACAGTAAACTCCATCCCTGCGCCTACTACTCTCGTCGCCTTTCGCCTGCGGAGAGGAATTACGATGTGGGTAACCGGGAGCTTCTCGCGGTGAAACTTGCCTTGGAGGAGTGGCGCCACTGGTTGGAGGCGGAGCAACCGTTTATTGTCTGGACTGACCACAAGAATCTTGCTTACGTGCAATCGGCTAAACGTCTCAACTCCCGTCCAGGCCAGGTGGGCGTTGTTTTTCGGACGATTCAAGTTTTCCCTGACGTTCCGACCTGGATCTAAGAACGGCAAGGCGGACGCCTTGTCCCGGATGTTCTCCAAGACGGAGGAGAGTGGGTCCAAGACCGAGACAATTCTCCCCCGGAACTGCGTCGTGGGAGCAGTTATGTGGAAGATTGAGGAGGAGGTGCTGGCGGCCCTTCGGACTCAGCCCGGTCCTGCAGTCCACCCGGTCGGTTGTTTGTGCCTGAGTCGGTTCGTCCTGCTGTCCTCAAATGGTCCCACCCAGCAAGATGGCTTGTCACCCTGGCGTGGCTCGGACAATGGCGTTTCTTCGCAGACGTTTTGGTGGCCTGCCATGGCCGAGGATACTCGGGGTTTTGTTGCTGCCTGTCCAGTGTGTGCGCAGAATAAGAGTACCAATCGGCCCAAGCTCTGGACTACTTCACCCCCTTCCTATTCCCCGGCGACCATGGTCGCATCTGGCCCTGACTTCGTCACTGGGTTGCCCGCTTCTGAGGGGAACACGGTGCGTTCTGACTATCGTGGACAGATTCAGCAAGTTCGCCCACTTTGTGCCAATTGCCAAGCTTCCCTCTGCCTCGGAGACGTCCGAGATCCTGGTTAGGAGGTTTTTCAGGGTCCACGGGTTGCCCAGTGATATCGTTTCCGACCGTGGCCCTCAGTTTACCTCTGCTGTCTGGAAGTCCTTCTGTTTGGCCATTGGAGCTACAGTCAGTCTCACATCTGGTTTTTCACCCCCCAATCCAATGGTCAGGCGGAGAGAGCCAACCAGAAGATGGAAACCACGCTACGCTGCCTGGTCTCTTCAACCCCCACCTCCTGGGTCTCTCAGTTGCCTTGGGTTGAGTATGCCCACAATACTCTCCCTACCTCTGCCACTGGGATGTCTCCCTTCCAGTGCCTGTATGGCTACCAACCTCCCTTGTTCCCTTCTCAGGAGAAGGAGCTCTCCAGTGCCCTCTGTTCAGGCCCAGATTACGTTGCACACCGGACCTGGCATCGGGCCAGAAGGCCTCCTTAGAGTTTCGGACCGGTATCAGCTCCAGGCGATCGTCGCCGGATCGCTCCCACCTATACCATCGGAGATAGGGTCTGGTTGGCCACACGGGATCTTCCGTTACGGACTGAGTCTAGGAAGTTGTTACCGGGTTCATTGGTCCGTTTGTGGTGGAGAAGGTGATCAATCCAGTGGCAGTTCGACTCAAACTACCGAGGACGCTCAGAGTCCATCCCACCTTTCATGTCTCCTGCCTCAAGCCGGTTTTCCTCAGTCCTCTGTTGCCTCCTCCGCCTCCTCCTCCTCCTCCTGGATGATCGGAGGTGGTCCTGCCTACACGGTGCTGCGAATCATGGATTCCAGACGGCGGGGCCGGGGTTTCCAGTATCTCGTGGACTGGGAGGGGTATGGTCCTGAAGAGAGGAGTTGGATTCCGCGGCGACAGATCCTAGATGCTGACCTCATCCGTGACTTCTACCGCCTCCATCCTGGCGCTCCGGAGTCCGCCCGGTGGCGTTCGATCGGGGGTACTGTAACGATCCCGGCAGTCTGAGTCGGGTCCTGTCTGTGGACTAGTTTTTTCTGCTCCGTGATCTCCAGTTTCCCGAGGTTCTGGAACGCTCGGGGAGCTCTCTTGATTTCCGCACCTGCATCCCATCAGCAATCTCACACCTGGTCCTGATCATCCACCCTTCTTAGGCTCTGGCCTAACATCCATTCCCTGCCGGATCGTTGGCCATGAACGTAGGTTTACCAGAGTATCGGTCTTAGAGCCTAGCGTTAGTTTTTTTGTTTTTGCACCTTGTTGTTTACTTACCTCCGTTTTGTTCCATCTACATCACCCGTCCGGAACCTTCATCCAACCTCTGCCTGGTGGTGGCGCTGCCGACCAGTGATGGGATCAACCACTGCACCCCCAACAACTAATCAACGCCTTCCGCTCTGTTCCCTGGATTATTCAGCATCACTCTTCGAATTGTAAATAAACACTCACCTTCGTTTCAACTTACCTTGTCCTGGTCTGCTTCTGGGTTCTGGCTTTGCAACCTCTCGTGACAATGATGCTAGCTAGATATACTGGTTTTCTAAAGTTAGCTAGCTTCAGTTATCTTCACATTCCAGCTCAGGCCTCATCCATAGGAATGTACAGAGTGCCAGTCATCAGGAAGGTGCTCTCTCAGCACAAACGGAAAATATATAATAACTTGACAGTTTAATCATACAAATGGCGCTAACTAGACGTGGGCAAGTCAAATTCAATCAGTGGAGGTTGCTGAGCGGAGGACTGACTCGTATTAATGATACCATTCCCCCTATTCCGCCCAGCCATTACCACAAGCCCATCCTCCCCAATTAAGGTGCCACCAACCTCCTGTGAATTCAATATATCAACATTCATTCGTCATAGTTCTACATTTCACATTTCGTTATGATAAATGTAATTGTATCATAGTTGTACTATAGTGTAAGCGATCTGTGCAACTTCCAAGCCGAGTTTACTGTGAACACTGAGGCTGTACCCCACTTTACAGTTACAGTTTAGACAGAGACCAAGTAGGCTATTTGATCATAATGCCAAAAATACACTCCAATAACATTTACGTGGGAAATAGCTGTTCTATCATTCAAACCTACTGGCAGCCAATGTGTGGTGTTCAATGTAAGCCTACATTCATGAGACATTCCAAAACATACATGAGCTTGACATTAACCTGTTTATTTACTTGTCCTTCACACAAGAGGAGGTACTGAAAAGAGTGAATACATTTTATAGTTATACATTTTTTAGTAAAAGAAATAAGTCTCCTTTCTAGTCGAAATTCAATAAGCCTTTTAAAACCTCAAATACACTACAAGTTTTACATTTACTGCGTTGAGGAAAGTTATTCTGCTGTGGGGGTTGATCAAATTAAATCCTACATCTGTACACATAATTCTACATGGTGATTTTTACATTTTTGTCATTGTAGCACGCTCTTATCCAAGCACTTACATACATTGCAGTGCATACATTTTTATTTATACTGAATCAACCCCACAACCCTGGCGTTACAAATGCCATGCTCTACCAACCTACTACATCCCTGCCACATTCCCATAATCGATTCTTCCTGTTGCTGCAGATTATTTTCCTGCTGTAGCAACTAAAATTAAATCCACTACATCTTAGCAATACCCTCTCTTTGCACATGTCTATATCAGGATTTACTTTTACCATTTGACATATTTTATATACTGTTGTTTAGAGCTGGTTGAATGAGTTGCCTATGACTTCTACTTCATCTGCAACAGCGGCTGCACCCTGACCTGTCAGAGTTATGTGAATTTCCTCATATAACGTGAAAGTAAGTGTGTAGCCCGCGCATTACTTCAATGGCTATTTAAACTGTGCACATATTTCTCGGTAACATTAGAATAGATAAATGTGTTGATATGCTAGAAAGACGGGCAGACTCTCGTAGGTCTAGGCTAAACTACAAACTATTATAAGGTCGCCTCAGACATTCAATAGTCAGAGTAGGTTTGAGCTATGATCACTTATCATGCTACCAACCTGATGGTCTCCGTTGGAAATGGTGTGTAAAATACCATGCACACAAACTACAAGCTCTGTCCTGCTACTGTTGGGTCTATAACGTTATGAAACTGATCTGAACAGGTTTAGGCTGGTCATCTAGGATATATAGGCTATAGCTGAGGTATAACCTCCCATCTGTATCAGACTAGGCTCCTCTACTGTTACTGTTATAACGTTATGAACTGATCTAACGGTTTAGGCTGGTCATCTAGCTATACTGAGGTCAGTGGCGATTTTAGCATGTCAATCTTGGTGGGGCAAAACATAAATAAAAGGGGATGCATGCCAGCAAAGCCACTCCACAACACAACACTAAACAATACATTCATTGCACTATAACGGTGACAAGCGGTGCCCACAAACTGTTAGGCGACATAAAGCAGAGTCGACAGCAGAGTCCCACGACATGAAGTCCCAACAGCAGAGTCCCGACAGCAGAGTCCCGACAGCAGAGTCCCGACAGCAGAGTCCGACAGCAGAGTCCCACAGCAGAAGTCCCATAGCAGAGTCCCAACAGCAGAGTCCCAAGCAGAGTCCCAACAGCCAGAGTCCCAACAGCAGGCCATCAGCTGTCCTATCATTTCTCTTCATTATTTCTCTTCATATGACAAGGATCAAAAACGGATTTGCCTGTAGATTGTCGACCTGATTCATGATATTTGCTGGCTAAGATTTTGAAAGTATATGTTACCTGATCCTTCATCACTACTGTAGATATAATGTGATTTGGCGTCATTTTATCTGTTGGCCAACTACCTTCTTTGGATGGGCACTTCACTAATGTTAACTCTGTGGCAGGGCACAGGGGGCTTGAATTTTTCTAGCTCTACCTTGGGCTTGGCAGTGACGTTAGTATCCCCATGAGTACAAACACTACATCCGCGCAGCGCTCCGTATTTTCTTCTGGCTTGCCCCACCACCACAGAAAGCACTGAGCTCAGGCTGAAACACCTGCATTTTGGAGCTACTTACTCAAGAAAAAAAGAGACCATGCTTGTATGTGGCTACATAATCAATATATATTTATATATTTTATATTTTTTGCAAACTGATATGTACACTATTAATGCCAAATACATGCAAAACGGAAAGGCCACCTGCCTGAATACAATTCGCTAGTTGAAGAATCCAGAGTGTGCAAAGCTGTCATCAAGGCAAAGGGTGGCTATTTGAAGAATCTCAAATATAAAATATATTTTGATTTGTTTAACACTTTTTAGTTTACTACATGATTCCATATGTTTTATTTCATAGTTTTGATGTCTTCACTATTGTTCTACAATGTAGAAAATAGTAAAAATAAGAAAAACCTGGAATGAGTAGGTGTTCTAAAACCTTTGACCGATAGTGTATATATTTTTACATATAGATAGTATACTATACTGAAAGAGACCATGTTTTTTGCGGCTTTATTAACTCAATTATATATATATATATTTTACATTGTTAGCAAACTGATATATACATGTATTAATACACAATATCATGCAAATAACATGCAAAACAGGAAAGGCCACCTGCCTGAATGACGGGTAGCCACTGGCTGAGGTATAGACCACTTGAAGTCTGCTTTACACACAACAACAAAAAAACGGTTTTACATTATAACCTAGCCTACTTTAAATAATATGAAATCTCTTAATTGATGCAAAAAACCTTTCTGTATAGATCACTGATCCCCCTGATCAATCAAGCCTGTTTTAGCCCTTCTGTCTACATTCTCAGATATGTTTAGAAAATAACAGATTCAAAAATAATATATATACTTTTAATGAATATAAATAAATTACATGCCATAAATATTTCACAACTACATATTCATGTAGTTGCAATAAATCACCTGACTGTTTCGATATGTCTGTTAGTAAATGTTTTGTAAGAGATAATTAATAAATGATAACCAATTCACATTCAGAATTACTGTGTTAACTACAACCAACATGTTGGATCTCTGTTTAGGGGTCAGTGGTCTAAAATGAGTCTCTCTGGGAGAGAGAGGAGGGGGGCCCTGCCTCTAAAATGAGTCTCTCTGGGGAACATGACACCAAAGCTAAGAGGTGCTGAGTTAGCCCAATTTTGTTTAGAATTATTAAATTTTCTAAATGCTATTTCCACAATTTTTCACATGTGTTTTTAATCAGAAATGGTTGCTTATGAGTGCCTTCAATGTAACTGTTCTCAGATGTTTAATTAATAGATTTTAGATGTATGTCATTATTATTAGTATTGTGTGCAGCGCTATATATCCATTGTTTAGCTGAAATGAGATGAATGCACTTACTGTAAATCTGAATACAGGTAAGCCACTGCTCCAAAGCAATTACATATTTTACTGAAACCACTACTCGCTGCATGTTTCTATTATCAAACACCTGCTGGTACCTCTTAACTGGTTAGGACTGACTCTTGAAGTGTCTAAATATCTGCCAACTAGGTGGACACTTATGAATAGAGGCTTTATGCACTTAGCTTTAATTTATATAGATAAGACTAAAGCGGTAGGACTAAAAATGGAGTAGGACTAAAAATGGGCCATTAACTTTAGTATTTAACCCCTCTGTGTCCAAGGACTAACTTTTGAATATTATTTTTCGGGCGCCTCCAAGTGACATTTTTCGCGTTTATTTCTGATAAAATGTTAATTGCATCCGCCATGGAGCCAAGTTTCATGATCTTCACCTTCTGCCCTGGTTGTAAGTAATCTCGAAACAACGGGCTTATGTTTGGGCATTTTGCCCCTGCCAGCTCCTATTAGTTCTGTTGAGCTCCGTGTGCTGACTACAAGCCTTCCAGAGCGTTCTATTCCCAGTCCATTTGTTCTGCGTCACAATGCCGGCTTCACTATTGTTATCAGTAACCTGCCTGCGTTAGCCCTGTAGGTTTACCTCAGGTAACTTATTAACAAGGTTACTGCTGCACTTGGTGAGCGTTAACCTGTAGGTTTTACCTCAGGTAACTTATTATTAACTCGGTTACTGCTACTTGGTGTGTTAACCCTGTAGATTTACCTCCAGGTAACTTATTATTAACAAGGTTACAGCTACTTGGTGACGTTAACCCTGTCTGGGTTACCTCAGGTAACTTATTATTAGCTGAGTTACAGCTACTTGGTGGCGATTAACCCTGTAGTTTACCTCCAGGTAACTTATTAACAAGGTTACTGCTACTTGGTGACGATTAACCCTGTAGAGTTTACCTCAAGGTAACTTAGTATTAACAAGGTTACTGCTACTTGGTGGCGATTAACCCTGTGGAGATTTACCTCAGGTAACTTGTAGCTAACAAGGTTACAGCTACTTGGTGACGTTAACCCTGTGGGTTTACACTCCAGGTAACTTATTATTACTCACCTTGTAAGTCGCTCTGGATAAACCGTCTGCTAAATATGTAAAATGTAAATGTAAAAATGTCATGAATTAGTTATGTAGTACCCACATATGGCAAAGGGAGGCGCAAGTGCCCCAAACCCATACTGTTTTGCCATGAAGCCTAAACCTAACTATCAATCAAATGTATTTATAAAGCCCTTTTTACACCAGCAGATGTCACAAAGTGCTATACAAAACTCTTACCCTACTTATAACTATTTTAGCCGTAACCCTAACCCTAATTCTAGGAGTAGGGTAGCCTAAACTTTTAAAACTATTTTAGTAATATATATTTATCTTATAATTACAATTATAGTATTAAAATAGCGTTTTTGATTATTTTGTTGTTATTTTTATTATATGTATAATAGCAAGGCAGACACGCTTGATAAATAAGACACATTTGTTTTATTTTTCCAAATGTGGTTTTAATTAGGTGACCTAATAACCTCTGTGGAAGTCCAGCAATTGCGTGGGGCAGATTTAAACTGATCTATCCTTT
>NW_025536161.1:5000-67276 GCF_020615455.1 Coregonus clupeaformis | reverse complement strand
ACTTTCAAATACAGGCAAACCTACTACTACCAAACCTACACTACCAAACCTACTACTACCAAACCTACACTACCAAACCTACTACTACCAAACCTACTACTACCAAACCTACACTACCAAACCTACAATACCAAACCTACTACTACCAAACCTACACTACCAAACCTACACTACCAAACCTACTCCTACCAAACCTACACTACCAAACCTACTACTACCAAACCTACACTACCAAACCTACTACTACCAAACCTACACTACCAAACCTACTACTACCAAACCTACACTACCAAACCTACTACTACCAAACCTACTACTACCAAACCTACTACTACCAAACCTACTACTCCCAAACCTACACTACCAAACCTACACTACCAAACCTACACTACCAAACCTACACTACCAAACCTACTACTACCAAACCTACTACTACCAAACCTACTACTACCAAACCTACACTACCAAACCTACTACTACCAAACCTACACTACCAAACCTACTACTACCAAACCTACACTACCAAACCTACACTACCAAACCTACTACTACCAAACCTACTACTACCAAACCTACTACTACCAAACCTACACTACCAAACCTACTACTACCAAACCTACACTACCAAACCTACTACTACCAAACCTACACTACCAAACCTACACTACCAAAACTACTACTACCAAACCTACTACTACCAAACCTACACTACCAAACCTACTACTACCAAACCTACACTACCAAACCTACATTACCAAACCTACTACTACCAAACCTACACTACCAAACCTACTACTACCAAACCTACTACTCCCAAACCTACTACTACCAAACCTACACTACCAAACCTACACTACCAAACCTACACTACCAAACCTACTACTACCAAACCCACTACTACCAAACCCACTACTACCAAACCTACACTACCAAACCTACACTACCAAACCTACTACTACCAAACCTACTACTACCAAACCTACTACTACCAAACCTACACTACCAAACCTACACTACCAAACCTACACTACCAAACCTACACTACCAAACCTACACTACCAAACCTACACTACCAAACCTACACTACCAAACCTACTACTACCAAACCTACTACTACCAAACCTACACTACCAAACCTACACTACCAAACCTACACTACCAAACCTACACTACCAAACCTACACTACCAAACCCACACACCAAACCTACACTACCAAACCTACTACTACCAAACCTACACTACCAAACCTACTACTACCAAACCTACTACTACCAAACCTACACTACCAAACCTACACTACCAAACCTACACTACCAAACCTACTACTACCAAACCTACACTACCAAACCTACACTACCAAACCTACACTACCAAACCTACACTACCAAACCTACACTACCAAACCTACTACTACCAAACCTACACTACCAAACCTACTACTACCAAACCTACACTACCAAACCTACTACTACCAAACCTACTACTACCAAACCTACTACTACCAAACCTACTACTACCAAACCTACTACTACCAAACCTACACTACCAAACCTACTACTACCAAACCTACTACTACCAAACCTACTACTACCAAACCTACTACTACCAAACCTACTACTACCAAACCTACACTACCAAACCTACACTACCAAACCTACACTACCAAACCTACTACTACCAAACCTACACTACCAAACTACACTCCAACCTACACACCAAACAAACCTACACTACCAAACCCACACTACCAAACCTACTACTACCAAACTACACTACCAAACCTACTACTACCAAACCTACACTACCAAACCTACACTACCAAACCTACACTACCAAAACTACTACTACCAAACCTACTACTACCAAACCTACTACTACCAAACCTACACTACCAAACCTACACTACCAAACCTACTACTACCAAACCTACTACTACCAAACCTACACTACCAAACCTACACTACCAAACCTACACTACCAAACCTACTACTACCAAACCTACTACTACCAAACCTACTACTACCAAACCTACTACTACCAAACCTACTACTACCAAACCTACACTACCAAACCTACACTACCAAACCTACACTACCAAACCTACACTACCAAACCTACTACTACCAAACCTACACTACCAAACCTACTACTACCAAACCCACACTACCAAACCTACACTACCAAACCTACTACTACCAAACCTACACTACCAAACCTACACCACCAAACCTACTACTACCAAACCTACTACTACCAAACCTACACTACCAAACCTACTACTACCAAACCTACTACTACCAAACCTACTACTACCAAACCTACACTACCAAACCTACTACTACCAAACCTACACTACCAAACCTACACTACCAAACCTACACTACCAAACCTACTACTACCAAACCTACTACTACCAAACCTACACTACCAAACCTACTACACCAAACCTACACTACCAAACCTACTACTACCAAACCTACTACTACCAAACCTACTACTACCAAACCTACTACTACCAAACCTACACTACCAAACCTACTACTACCAAACTTACTACTACCAAACCTACACTACCAAACCTACACTACCAAAACTACACACCAAACCTACACTACCAAACCTACTACTACCAAACCTACACTACCAAACCTACTACTACCAAACTACACTACCAAACCTACACTACCAAACCTACTACTACCAAACCTACTACTACCAAACCTACTACTACCAAACCTACACTACCAAACCTACACTACCAAACCTACACTACCAAACCTACTACTACCAAACCTACACTACCAAACGTACTACTACCAAACCTACACTACCAAACCTACACTACCAAACCTACTACTACCAAACCCACACTACCAAACCTAAACTACCAAACCTACACTACCAAACCCACTACTACCAAACCTACACTACCAAACCTACTACTACCAAACCTACACTACCAAACCTACTACTACCAAACCTACACTACCAAACCCACTACTACCAAACCTACTACATACCAAACCTACACTACCAAACCTACACTACCAAACCTACTACTACCAAACCTACTACTACCAAACCTACTACACCAAACCTACACGACCAAACCTACACTACCAAACCTACACTACCAAACCTACACTACCAAACCTACTACTACCAAACCTACTACTACCAAACCTACACTACCAAACCTACTACTACCAAACCTACACTACCAAACCTACTACTACCAAACCTACACTACCAAACCTACTACTACCAAACCTACACTACCAAACCTACTACTACCAAACCTACTACTACCAAACCTACTACTACCAAACCTACTACTACCAAACCTACTACTACCAAACCTACACTACCAAACCTACTACTACCAAACCTACTACTACCAAACCTACTACTACCAAACCTACTACTACCAAACCTACACTACCAAACCTACACTACCAAACCTACTACTACCAAACCTACTACTACCAAACCTACACTACCAAACCTACACTACCAGACCTACACTACCAAACCTACTACTACCAAACCTACACTACCAAACCTACACTACCAAACCTACTACTACCAAACCTACTACACCCAACCTACTACTACCAAAACCTACACTACCAAACCTACTACTACCAAACCTAAACTACCAAACCTACACTACCAAACCTACACTACCAAACCCACACTACCAAACCTACTACTACCAAACCTACTACTACCAAACCTACTACTACCAAACCTACACACCAAACCTACACTACCAAACCCACACTACCAAACCTACTACTACCAAACCTACACTACCAAACCTACTACTACCAAACCTACACTACCAAACCTACACTACCAAACCTACTACTACCAAACCTACTACTAACAAACCTACTACTACTAAACCTACTACTACCAAACCTACACTACCAAACCTACACTACCAAACCTACACTACCAAACCTACACTACCAAACCTACTACTACCAAACCTACACTACCAAACCTACTACTACCAAACCTACACTACCAAACCTACTACTACCAAACCTACACTACCAAACCTACTACTACCAAACCTACACTACCAAACCTACACTACCAAACCTACACTACCAAACCTACACTACCAAACCTACTACTACCAAACCTACACTACCAAACCTACTACTACCAAACCTACACTACCAAACCTACTACTACCAAACCTACACTACCAAACCTACTACTACCAAACCTACACTACCAAACCTACACTACCAAACCTACTACTACCAAACCCACTACTACCAAACCCACTACTACCAAACCTACACTACCAAACCTACACTACCAAACCTACTACTACCAAACCTACACTACCAAACCTACTACTACCAAACCTACACTACCAAACCTACTACTACCAAACCTACTACTACCAAACCCACTACTACCAAACCTACTACTACCAAACCTACACTACCAAACCTACACTACCAAACCTACACTACCAAACCTACTACTACCAAACCTACTACTACCAAACCTACACTACCAAACCTACTACTACCAAACCTACACTACCAAACCTACTACTACAAAACCTACACTACCAAACCTACTACTACCAAACCTACACTACCAAACCTAATACTACCAAACCTACTACTACCAAACCTACTACTACTAAACCTACTACTACCAAACCTACTACTACCAAACCTACTACTACCAAACCTACTACTACCAAACCTACTACTACCAAACCTACACTACCAAACCTACTACTACCAAACCTACTACTACCAAACCTACTACTACCAAACCTACTACTACCAAACCTACTACTACTAAACCTACTACTACCAAACCTACTACTACCCAACCTAAACTACCAAACCTACACGACCAAACCTACACTACCAAACCTACACTACCAAACCTACACTACCAAACCTACACTACCAAACCTACTACTACCAAACCTACACTACCAAACCTACACTACCAAACCTACACTACCAAACCTACACTACCAAACCTACTACTACCAAACCTACTATTACTAAACCTACTACTACCAAACCTACTACTACCAAACCTACTACTACCAAACCTACACTACCAAACCTACTACTACCAAACCTACTACTACTAAACCTACTACTACCAAACCTACTACTACCAAACCTACTACTACCAAACCTACACTACCAAACCTACACTACCAAACCTACACTACCAAACCTACTACTACCAAACCTACACTACCAAACCTACTACTACCAAACCTACACTACCAAACCAAACCTACACTACCAAACCTACACTACCAAACCTACACTACCAAACCTACTACTACCAAACCTACACTACCAAACCTACTACTACCAAACCTACACTACCAAACCTACACTACCAAACCTACACTACCAAAACTACTACTACCAAACCTACTACTACCAAACCTACTACTACCAAACCTACACTACCAAACCTACACTACCAAACCTACTACTACCAAACCTACTACTACCAAACCTACACTACCAAACCTACACTACCAAACCTACACTACCAAACCTACTACTACCAAACCTACTACTACCAAACCTACTACTACCAAACCTACTACTACCAAACCTACTACTACCAAACCTACATTACCAAACCTACACTACCAAACCTACACTACCAAACCTACTACTACCAAACATACTACTACCAAACCTACACTACCAAACCTATTACTACCAAACCTACACTACCAAACCTACTACTACCAAACCTACTACTACCAGACCTACACTACCAAACCTACACTACCAAACCTACTACTACCAAACCTACTACTACCAAACCTACACTACCAAACCTACTACTACCAAACCTACTACTACCAAACCTACTACTACCAAACCTACACTACCAAACCTACTACTACCAAACCTACACTACCAAACCTACACTACCAAACCTACACTACCAAACCTACTACTACCAAACCTACTACTACCAAACCTACACTACCAAACCTACTACTACCAAACCTACACTACCAAACCTACTACTACCAAACCTACTACTACCAAACCTACACTACCAAACCTACTACTACCAAACCTACACTACCAAACCTACTACTACCAAACCTACTACTACCAAACCTACACTACCAAACCTACTACTACCAAAACTACACTACCAAACCTACACTACCAAACCTACTACTACCAAACCTAAACTACCAAACCTACACTACCAAACCTACACTACCAAACCTACACTACCAAACCTACTACTACCAAACCTACTACTACCAAACCTACTACTACCAAACCTACACTACCAAACCTACACTACCAAACCTACACTACCAAACCTACTACTACCAAACCTACACTACCAAACCTACTACTACCAAACCTACACTACCAAACCTACACTACCAAACCTACTACTACCAAACCCACTACTACCAAACCTAAACTACCAAACCTACACTACCAAACCTACTACTACCAAACCTACACTACCAAACCTACTACTACCAAACCTACACTACCAAACCTACTACTACCAAACCTACTACTACCAAACCCACTACTACCAAACCTACTACTACCAAACCTACACTACCAAACCTACACTACCAAACCTACTACTACCAAACCTACTACTACCAAACCTAAACTACCAAACCTACACGACCAAACCTACACTACCAAACCTACACTACCAAACCTACACTACCAAACCTACACTACCAAACCTACTACTACCAAACCTACTACTACCAAACCTACACTACCAAACCTACTACTACCAAACCTACACTACCAAACCTACTACTACCAAACCTACACTACCAAACCTACACTACCAAACCTACACACCAAACCTACACTACCAAACCTACTACTACCAAACCTACTACTACCAAACCTACTACTACCAAACCTACTACTACCAAACCTACACTACCAAACCTACACTACCAAACCTACTACTACCAAACCTACTACTACCAAACCTACACTACCAAACCTACACTACCAAACCTACACTACCAAACCTACTACTACCAAACCTACTACTACCAAACCTACACTACCAAACCTACACTACCAGACCTACACTACCAAACCTACTACTACCAAACCTACACTACCAAACCTACACTACCAAACCTACTACTACCAAACCTACTACACCCAACCTACTACTACCAAACCTACACTACCAAACCTACTACTACCAAACCTAAACTACCAAACCTACACTACCAAACCTACACTACCAAACCTACACTACCAAACCTACTACTACCAAACCTACTACTACCAAACCTACTACTACCAAACCTACACTACCAAACCTACACTACCAAACCTACACTACCAAACCTACTACTACCAAACCTACACTACCAAACCTACTACTACCAAACCTACACTACCAAACCTACACTACCAAACCTACTACTACCAAACCTACTACTAACAAACCTACTAATACTAAACCTACTACTACCAAACCTACACTACCAAACCTACACTACCAAACCTACTACTACCAAACCCACTACTACCAAACCTACTACTACCAAACCTACACTACCAAACCTACTACTACCAAACCTACACTACCAAACCTACTACTACCAAACCTACACTACCAAACCACTACTACCAAACCTACTACTACCAAACCCACTACTACCAAACCTACTACTACCAAACCTACACTACCAAACCTACACTACCAAACCTACACTACCAAACCTACTACTACCAAACCTACTACTACCAAACCTACACTACCAAACCTACTACTACCAAACCTACACTACCAAACCTACTACTACCAAACCTACACTACCAAACCTACTACTACCAAACCTACACTACCAAACCTAATACTACCAAACCTACTACTACCAAACCTACTACTACTAAACCTACTACTACCAAACCTACTACTACCAAACCTACTACTACCAAACCTACTACTACCAAACCTACACTACCAAACCTACTACTACCAAACTTACTACTACCAAACCTACTACTACCAAACCTACTACTACCAAACCTACTACTACTAAACCTACTACTACCAAACCTACTACTACCCAACCTAAACTACCAAACCTACACGACCAAACCTACACTACCAAACCTACACTACCAAACCTACACTACCAAACCTACACTACCAAACCTACTACTACCAAACCTACACTACCAAACCTACACTACCAAACCTACACTACCAAACCTACACTACCAAACCTACACTACCAAACCTACTACTACCAAACCTACTATTACTAAACCTACTACTACCAAACCTACTACTACCAAACCTACTACTACCAAACCTACACTACCAAACCTACTACTACCAAACCTACTACTACCAAACCTACTACTACCAAACCTACACTACCAAACCTACTACTACCAAACCTACACTACCAAACATACACTACCAAACCTACACTACCAAACCTACTACTACCAAACCTACTACTACCAAACCTACTACTACCAAACCTACACTACCAAATCTACACTACCAAACCTACACTACCAAACCTACACTACCAAACCTACAATACCAAACCTACTACTACCAAACCTACTACTACCAAACCTACACTACCAAACCTACACTACCAAACCATCTACTACCAAACCTACTACTACCAAACCTACACTACCAAACCTACACTACCAAACCTACAATACCAAACCTACTACTACCAAACCTACACTACCAAATCTACACTACCAAACCTACAATACCAAACCTACACTACCAAACCTACTACTACCAAACCTACTACTACCAAACCTACACTACCAAACCTACACTACCAAACCTACACTACCAAACCTACTACTACCAAACCTACTACTACCAAACCTACTACTACCAAACCTACACTACCAAATCTACACTACCAAACCTACACTACCAAACCTACAATACCAAACCTACACTACCAAACCTACTACTACCAAACCTACACTACCAAACATACACTACCAAACCTACACTACCAAACCTACTACTACCAAACCTACTACTACCAAACCTACTACTACCAAACCTACTACTACCAAACCTACACTACCAAACCTACACTACCAAACCTACACTACCAAATCTACTACTACCAAACCTACTACTACCAAACCTACACTACCAAACCTACACTACCAAACCTACTACTACCAAACCTACTACTACCAAACCTACTACTACCAAACCTACTACTACCAAACCTACACTACCAAACCTACTACTGCTACTACTACTACTACTACTACTACTACTACTACTACTATTACTACTACTACTACTACTCCTACTACTACTACTACTACTATTCCTACTACTACTACTACTACTACTGCTACTACTACTACTACTACTACTACTACTGCTAATACTACTACTATTACTACTACTACTAGTCCTACTACTCCTACTACTCCTACTACTACTACTACTACTATTCCTACTACTACTACTACTACTACTACTACTACTACTACTACTACTGCTACTACTACTACTACTATTACTACTACTCCTACTACTCCTAATACTACTACTATTCTTACTACTACTACTACTAGTACTATTATTACTAGTACTACTACTACTACTACTACTACTACTACTACCACCAATAGGCACGAGCCAAGAATAGTACATTTGGCAGTGTTGTTGTTGTTTTTGTTGTTGTTGTCACTAAAGAACTCAAAAAACACAAACACACACACACACACACACACAGGGCCTTGTCGTCTCTATTGGATTGGAGCATTCATCGCTCTTCATTGCCAAGCTACCTCTTATTAGGACCCTACACACACACACACACACACACACACACACACACACACACACACACACACACACACACACACACACACACACACACACACACACATTGAACAGACACTAAACACACACACCTACACACGCACATTGATCACACACACACACTGTGCCTGACTGCACAGAGGCTCATTCATCCAGAGGCTATAGAGGAGGAGGAGAGACAGGCTGCCAGCCACTATTAACACTGAATTATTGATCCCATCCCCTGCACGTAGCACGTAGCACGTAGCACGTAGCACGTAGCACGTAGCTCGTAGCACGTAGCACGTAGCCGTAGCGCTACTATAGGACACTCGCTAGCTCCCAGACCCATCTCCATACTTAACAGTTAATAAAACACAGTGTTTCTTTCTTCTCCGACGTCTCCCGTAATGGAGTGGGAACTCATGCATCTTCCTGTAATGGTAATGGGCTGTTTGGCTATTCTGTGTCGTAAGACTTCAAGCAGACTCATATTGTTATGTTTCTTATTCTCCTCAGAACATAAATAAAAGCAGCTTCATTTCTAGTCGCTGACTTCATTATTTTCATGTTTTTGTATCTTCGATATCTTATGAATATGAAAATATGGCGAAAAGTAGGTCAAAAATGTGTAAATATTCATGTTAATACTCCATTCGCCATCTTCATACACTGGCACTACACTACCATCAGGTGGAAAATAAAAAGATAAAACAGACCCCAAAAAAGCATTTGTGTTTTAGTGGTCCTCTCCCACTACAACCTTGTTGGTGTCTCTCTTCCTGGCTCAGTCAAACCTTTATACATAAACACACTGCCTCTCTCCAGAAGGGAAAAGAGATACAGGGGGAGAGAGAGAGGGAGAGAGAGGGGGGGAGAGAGAGAGAGAGAGAGCGAGAGAGGGAGAGACAGACAGAGAGAGAGAGACAGAGAGAGAGAGAGTGAGATAGAGAGAGAGAGAGAGAGAGAGAGAGAGAGAGAGAGAGAGGGAGAGATAGAGAGAGAGAGAGAGAGAAAGAACATGAGAGAGAGAGGGAGAGAGGGGGGTGGGAGAAACAGAGAGAGAGAGGGAGAGGGAGAGGGAGAGGGAGAGGGAGAGAGAGAGAGGGGGGAGGGAGAGACAGAGAGAGAGAGGGAGAGAGAGGGGGAGAGAGAGAGAGAGCGAGAGAGAGAGCGAGAGAGAGAGAGAGAGAGAGAGAGAGAGAGAGAGGGAGAGAGAGAGACAGAGAGAGAGAGAGAGAGAGAGGGAGAGAGAGAGAGAGAGAGCGAGAGAGAGAGAGAGAGAGAGAGAGAGAGAGAGAAAAGAGAGAGAGAGAGAGAGAGAGAGAGAGAGAGAGAGAGAGAGAGAGAGAGAGAGAGAGAGGGAGAGAGAGAGAGAGAGAGAGAGAGAGAGAGGGAGGGAGAGAGAGAGAGAGAGAGAGAGACAGAGAGAGAGAGAGAGAGAGAGAGAGAGAGAGAGAGAGAGAGAGAGAGAGAGAGAGAGAGAGAGAGAGAGAGAGAGAGAGAGAGAGAGAGAGAGGGAGGGAGAGAGAGAGGGAGAGAGAGGGAGAGAGAGAGTGTTTCGTTGGCTTCCGCCCCCTGGCTTCTGTCTCACTCTCACTCCTACCAAGTGGTTTGGCTCTGAATGACAGTGAGAGAGAGAGAGAGAGAGAGAGAGAGAGAGAGAGAGAGAGAGAGAGAGAGAGAGAGAGAGAGAGAGAGAGAGAGAGAGAGAGAGAGAGAGAGAGAGAGAGAGAGAGGGAGAGAGAGAGAGAGAGAGAGAGAGAGAGAGAGGGAGGGGGAGAGAGGGGAGAGTGTTTCGTTGGCTTCCGCCCCCTGGCTTCTGTCTCACTCTCACTCCTACCAAGTGGTTTGGCTCTGAATGACAGTGAGAGAGAGAGAGAGAGAGAGAGAGAGAGAGAGAGAGAGAGAGAGAGAGAGAGAGAGAGAGAGAGAGAGAGAGAGAGAGAGAGAGAGAGAGAGAGAGAGAGAGAGAGAGAGAGAGAGAGAGAGAGAGAGAGAGAGAGAGAGAGAGAGAGAGAGAGAGAGAGAGAGAGAGAGAGTGTTTTTCTTTCTTTTCGTGCGCCCACTGTTGGGTCTCTCCATCCTGGTGCTCCCTCTGATGAGGCACGAGGACAAATGGTAATGTACACGTGGAGAAGGCCTGATTTGAGATGTGCCCTCCAAGTGGTACTTTTCATTCAACGCTCTGTTTGTGGCCGTGAGATGGGGGGGGGGAGTACTGTAAAGGGGAAAGGTGTTGAAAGGAAAGGACATTTTGAAAAAATACGGCAAGAGAGACTGCCTCCACGTACATCAAGAGCAAGACAATAGACACAAGAGAGAAACACCTGAAACACAAAACAAAAGTGTAATAGAAAATGTGTGATGATGGACGGAGTCCAGGTATAATGGCTGTCTGATGATGGGAACAGTCCAGGTATAATGGCTGTTTGATGATGGACGCAGGTGCTGCAGTGTACTAATTAAAAACCATCAGAAACACACACACACACACACACACAGACAGACACACACTCTCTCACACACACACACAAACATACCCCTCGCCCCAGGTAAATGAGGACAGCTCCACTCCAGCCAGCCCTCCCCTCCTCTTAGTTCCTGTGGCCTTGGACATGTCATTGGCTTGATTGTGAATGTGGTGTGGTGTTTGAGCTGGGCCCACTCACTGAGAATGTGTCATCCTAAATCAGCTACAGTACAATCACGAACAGTAGGATGGAGTAAGTAAACTGAAGCTTGGCTGTAATACTGTATTAAGTCTGACATTTTCCAAAGTAAAGAAGATAACGCATTTAACCCATCAGAAGTCCTCTTTTACAAGGGACTATACAAAGAGAAGGATGTTAGAATGACAAACATATCAGGACTACAGTCCCAGTTAAAGGGTTTGCTTTAGTAATATAGTCTCTTATTGCTTCATGCCTAAATAAAGTACGACATCTCTGGAGTGCCGCTGTTGCTTTCCACCACATGCAGTCCAACATTAGGCTGTTGTTGTGGCTGAAAAATGTCCTTTGTGTGTTTCGAACAGATTGTGAGCCGATTTGTCGCATCGCTGCAAGCACCGAGCCTCCAGCGTAGACTAATCCCCAAAACAGACCTCTAGCCTTGGCTAAGGGACAACCAGAGGATGAGGAGTGAAGGAGGAGCGGGAGAGGAGGAAGACCAATGGCCCCATTCCCTCATTCCCGTTTTCCCATTTACAGGGACAAGAAAGGACATGACGAAAAAGAGTGAGAGATGTATGACAGTGAGAGATGTATGACAGTGAGAGATGTATGACAGTGAGAGATGTATGACAGAAGGAGAGATGTATGACAGTGAGAGATGTATGACAGAAGGAGAGATGTATGACATTGAGAGATGTATGACAGTGAGAGATGTATGACAGTGAGAGATGTATGACAGAAGGAGAGATGTATGACATTGAGAGATGTATGACAGTGAGAGATGTATGACAGTGAGAGATGTATGACAGTGAGAGATGTATGACAGAAGGAGAGATGTATGACAGTGAGAGATGTATGACAGTGAGAGATGTATGAAAGAAGGAGAGGTGTATGACAGTGAGAGATGTATGACAGTGAGAGATGTATGACAGTGAGAGATGTATGACAGTGAGAGATGTATGACAGAAGGAGAGATGTATGACAGTGAGAGATGTATGACAGTGAGAGATGTATGACAGTGAGAGAGAGAAAAGAGAGTAAGCTCTGCACTTAGCGTGTAAAATTACACACACACATACACACACTACACACACACACACACACAAACCCACACACACACACCCACACACACTACACACACACCCACACACCCACACACACTACACACACACACACACACACACACACACACACACACACACACACACACACACACACACACTACACACACCGCGGCCCGCTCCAAAGACAT
The DNA here is from genome assembly GCF_020615455.1 of Coregonus clupeaformis. NCBI lineage: Eukaryota > Metazoa > Chordata > Actinopteri > Salmoniformes > Salmonidae > Coregonus > Coregonus clupeaformis. The sequence continues at coordinate 53,484 of NW_025536161.1, read as the reverse complement.
CCATGACTCACTACAGCCCATAATAGAAATCAGGAGGCCGTTAGATCCCTGCTCCAGGTAGTGAACGGCAACAGAGGTGGAGAGAGGCTGAGTGTCACTCAACATAGCTCGCTATTTATACCGTTTCCATTTCTGTAGTGGGTGTTGAGGCATTGGTGTTATCTATTCCCTGGTTTGAAGCAGTATACTTTAGAAGCACTCTTCTGAAGCTGTCATTGGTGTTATCTATCCCTGGTTTGAAGCAGTATACTTTAGAAGCACTCTTCTGAAGCTGTCATTGGTGTTATCTATTCCCTGGTTTGAAGCAGTATACTTTAGAAGCACTCTTCTGAGGCTGTCATTGGTGTTATCTATCCCTGGTTTGAAGCAGTATACTTTAGAAGCACTCTTCTGAAGCTGTCATTGGTGTTATCTATCCCTGATTTGAAGCAGTATACTTTAGAAGCGCTCTTCTGAGGCGTCATTGGTGTTATCTATCCCTGGTTTGAAGCAGTATACTTTAGAAGCACTCTTCTGAGGCTGTCATTGGTGTTATCTATCCCTGGTTTGAAATGAAAAGGAATCACCGCACACTCAGGATCAATGCACAGTTTTCCATTTATTTAGGCTGAGCTTTCGGTCGTCAGACCTTCATCCGAGTATCCCTGGTTTGAAACAATTTACTTTAGAAGCATTCTTCCAAAGCTGTAATTTGTTGCTGTTAGTACACATTCACAAAGACTGAATGGTACAGAATGTATATATAGTATTTAACACTGCAGAGTCTCTACACTGACTGAATGGTACAGTATTAATCATTGCAGAGTTGGGTTTTCCCAAACCAGTCCTGAGCTATACTGACTCTCTGGACAATAAAGTATTCTATTCCATTTTACCTTTTAGTATCTGTTGGTAGTGGAGCCGACCTACAATACTGTTCCTATCTCTAACACTTGGATGGTCGCCATTGGCCATGTGGATTCCTGTAACACGTCAGGGGGGTAAAATTACACTGACATAACTCTCACACCTTGTAATGAACTACGTCCCACTAGGCCCCACCTACAGTTTGATTGATGTCACCAACCCTCTGCTCAACAGGCCATTACCATAAAAAACCCCACTGTTGCCCAGCATGGTCCGGACTGAGCTGTGCGATTGGAGTTGCTGATTGCACTCGCCAACGCCCATCGCCACTCACTCCTAATGACACTGTTATACTGGGCTGAAGCTGTGAGTGTATCACACAGTATATATAGCAGCGCTGCAAAGGCGTTAGAGGAAAATCAATGGTCTTTGTGTATCAGGCTAAATGTATCACGTTACAGGCAAACTCAACTCTGGACCTTGAATCCAGTTCCACTGCATGTTTTCATTGTTCCCCTCTAGTCGGGGACTGATTTAGACCCGGGACACCAGGCGTGCGCAATTCATTATCAGGTAGAACAGAAAACCAGCAGACTCCGGACCTCCGGACCTCCGGACCAGCAGGCTGACTATCCCCTGTGCTAGAACATATAGGCCATGACTGATTTGAATGGCATCATTACATTTACATTTTAGTCATTTAGCAGACGCTCTTATCCAGAGCGACTTACAGTTAGTGAATACATTTTTTTTTTTATACTGGCACCCCGTGGGAAACGAACCCACAACCCTGGCATTGCAAACGCCATGCTCTACCAACTGAGCTACATCCCTGCCGGCCATTCCCTCCCCTACCCTGGACGACGCTGGGCCAATTGTGCACCGCCCATGAGTCTCCCGGTCGCGGCCGGCTGCGACAGAGCCTGGATTCTATGGTATGTAGCCTACAGTACTGTTACTGTATAAGATGTACAGTATGTGAGTCAAGGTGACTTTGTAGGGATCAAGGCGCTTTGTGTGGGTCAAAACGTTCAGTAAAATAACGTAACGGGAGTATAATAAAGTGTGCAAGTATTTGCACGACTCTACTATCCCCAGGTCCTGCACCTCATCAATATTTTGTGTGTAGCCTGCAGCTCCTACACGAAGCTATAGTAGCGTTAGCTTACCATCTGTTGGTATTAGCTTGACCGCTAAAGGCTACCTGAGGCTAACTCCCAGAGTGAACTGAGAGCTGTTGTGGGAACAATTGTAATTGTCCCATAAAACAGTTTTACTGGTGAACCGTAGTCCCCCGTTGGGTCTTTACAGGCCTATCCCTGAGTCCCTAGCCGAGTATGAATCAAAGCCTAGCTGCTAACTACACCTACTCATTCAAGGGTTTTTCTTTATTTTTTACTATTTTCTACATTGTAGAATAATAGTGAAGACATCCAAACTATGAAATAACACATATGGAATCATGTAGTAACCAAACAAGTGTTAAACAAATCAAAATATATTTTATATTTGAGATTCTTTAAATAGCCACCCTTTGCCTTGATGACAGCTTTGCACACTCTTGGCATTCCCTCAACCAGCTTCATGAGGTAGTCACCTGGAATGCATTTCAATTTACAGGTGTGCCTTTTTAAAAGTAAATTTGTGGAATTTCTTTCCTTCTTAATTTGTTTGAGCCAATCAGTTGTGTTGTGACACAGTAGGGGGGGGGGGTATACAGAAGATAGCCCTATTTGGTAATAACCAAGTCCATATTATGGCAAGAACAGCTCAAATAAGCAAAGAGAAACGACAGTCCATCATTACTTTAAGACATGAAGGTCAGTCAATACGAAAAACTTCAAAAACTTTGAAGGTTTCTTCAAGTGCAGTCGCAAAAACCATAAAGCGCTATGATGAAACTGGCTCTCATGAGGACTGCACCAGGAATGGAAGACACAGAGTTACCTCTGCTGCAGAAGATAAGTTAATTAGAGTTACCAGCCTCAGATATTGCAGCCCAAATAAATGCTTCACAGAGTTCAAGTAACAGACACATCTCAACATCAACTGTTCAGAGGAGAATGTGTGAATCAGGCCTTCATGGTCGAATTGCTGCAAAGAAACCACTATTAAAGGACACATATAAGAAGAAGAGACTTGCTTGGGCCAAGAAACACGCAAAATGGACATTAGACCGGTGGAAATTGGTCTTTTGGTCTGGAGTCTAAATTTGAGATTTTTGGTTGCAACCGCCGTGCTTTGTGAGACACGGTGTGGGTGAACGGATGATCTCTGCATGTGTATTCCCCACCGTAAAGCATGGAGGAGGAGGTGTTATGGTGTGGGGGTGCTTTGCTGGTGACACTGTCTGTGATTTATTTAGAATTCAAGGCACACTTAACCAGCATGGCTACCACAGCATTCTGAAGCAATACGCCATCCCATCTGGTTTGGGCTTAGTAGGACTATCATTTCTTTTTCAACAGGACAATGACACAACACACCTCCAGGCTGTGTAAGGGCTATTTTACCAAGAAGGAAAGTGATGGAGTGCTGCATCAGATGACCTGGCCTCCACAATCCCCCGACCTTAACCCAATTGAGATGCTTTGGGATGAGTCGGACCGCAGAGTGAAGGAAAAGCAGCCAACAAGTGCTCAGCATGTGTGGGAACTCCTTCAAGACTGTTGGAAAAGCATTCCAGGTGAAGCTTGTTGAGAGAATGCCAAGAGTTTGCAAAGCTGTCATCAAGGCAAAGGGTGGCTATTTGGAGAATCTCAAATATTAAATATATTTGTTTAACACTTTGTTGGTTACTACATGATTCCATATGTGTTATTTCATAGTTTTGATGTCTTCACTATTATTCTACAATGTAGAAAATAGTAAAAAAAAATAAAATAAAGAAAAACCCTTGAATGAGTAGGTGTTCTAAAACTTTTGACCGGTACTGTATATATCTATTAAATCTATTAAATGAAGTGAACAGAGATGGAAGTCATGCATTTGGCTGTGTTGCTTAGAGGAAGGACAGATGAAATTCTGCCAGCGAGTGTATGTCAGAAACTTCCAGTGAGGGTCACTGTTTGTTGGCTTCTCACAGAGAGGGGATGTAGGTACAGTTGAAGTCAGAAGTTTACATACACTTGGGTTGGAGTCATTAAAACTCGTTTTCAACCACTCCACAAATTTCTTGTTAACAAACTATAGTGTTTGGCAAGTCGGTTAGGACATCTACTTTGTGCATGACACAAGTAATTTTTCCAACAATTGTTTACAGACAGATTATTTCACTTCTAATTCACTGTATCACAATTCCAGTGGGTCAGAAGTTTACATACACTAAGTTGACTGTGCCTTTAAACAGCTTTGAAAATCCAGAAAATGATGTCATGGCTTTAGAAGCTTCCGATCATTTGAGTCAATTGGAGGTGTACCTGTGGATGTATTTCAAGGCCTACCTTCAAACTCAGTGCCTCTTTGCTTGACATCATGGGAAAATCTAAATAAATCAGCCAATACCTCAGAAAGAAAATTGTAGACCTCTGCAAGTCTGGTTCATCCTTAGGAGCAATTTCCAAACGCCTGAAGGTACCACGTTCATCTGTACAAACAATAGTACGCAAGTATAAACACCATGGGACCACGCAGCCATCATACCGCTCAGGAAGGAGACGCGTTCTGTCTCCTAGAGATGAATGTACTTTGGTGCAAAAAGTGCAAATCAATCCCAGAACAACAGCAAAGGACCTTGTGAAGATGCTGGAGGAAACAGGTACAAAAGTATCTATATCCACAGTCAAACGAGTCCTACAGTGGGGAAAAAAAGTATTTAGTCAGCCACCAATTGTGCAAGTTCTCCCACTTAAAAAGATGAGAGAGGCCTGTAATTTTCATCATAGGTACACGTCAACTATGACAGACAAAATGAGAAAAAATAATCCAGAAAATCACATTGTAGGATTTTTAATGAATTTATTTGCAAATTATGATGAAAATAAGTATTTGGTCAATAACAAAAGTTTCTCAATACTTTGTTATATACTCTTTGTTGGCAATGACACAGGTCAAACGTTTTCTGTAGGTCTTCACAAGGTTTTCACACACTGTTGCTGGTATTTTGGCCCATTCCTCCATGCAGATCTCCTCTAGAGCAGTGATGTTTTGGGGCTGTCGCTGGGCAACACGGACTTTCAACTCCCTCCAAAGATTTTCTATGGGGTTGAGATCTGGAGACTAGCTAGGCCACTCCAGGACCTTGAAATGCTTCTTACGAAGCCACTCCTTCGTTGCCTGGGCGGTGTGTTTGGGATCATTGTCATGCTGAAAGACCCAGCCATGTTTCATCTTCAATGCCCTTGCTGATGGAAGGAGGTTTTCACTCAAAATCTCACGATACATGGCCCCATTCATTCTTTCCTTTACACGGATCAGTCGTCCTGGTCCCTTTGCAGAAAAACAGCCCCAAAGCATGATGTTTCCACCCCCATGCTTCACAGTAGGTATGGTGTTCTTTGGATGCAACTCAGCATTCTTTGTCCTCCAAACACGACGAGTTGAGTTTTTACCAAAAAGTTCTATTTTGGTTTCATCTGACCATATGACATTCTCCCAATCCTCTTCTGGATCATCCAAATGCACTCTAGCAAACTTCAGACGGGCCTGGACATGTACTGGCTTAAGCAGGGGGACACGTCTGGCACTGCAGGATTTGAGTCCCTGGCGGCGTAGTGTGTTACTGATGGTGGTTTTGTTACTTTGGTCCCAGCTCTCTGCAGGTCATTCACTAGGTCCCCCCGTGTGGTTCTGGGATTTTTGCTCACCGTTCTTGTGATCATTTTGACCCCACGGGGTGAGATCTTGCGTGGAGCCCCCAGATCGAGGGAGATTATCAGTGGTCTTGTATGTCTTCCATTTCCTAATAATTGCTCCCACAGTTGATTTCTTCAAACCAAGCTGCTTACCTATTGCAGATTCAGTCTTCCCCAGCCTGGTGCAGGTCTACAATTTTGTTTCTGGTGTCCTTTGACAGCTCTTTGGTCTTGGCCATAGTGGAGTTTGGAGTGTGACTGTTTGAGGTTGTGGACAGGTGTTTTTATACTGATAACAAGTTCAAACAGGTGCCATTAATACAGGTAACGAGTGGAGGACAGAGGAGCCTCTTAAAGAAGAAGTTACAGGTCTGTGAGAGCCAGAAATCTTGCTTGTTTGTAGGTGACCAAATACTTATTTTCCACCATAATTTGCAAATAAATTCATTAAAAATCATACAATGTGATTTTCTGGATTTTTTTCTTCTCAATTTGTCTGTCATAGTTGACGTGTACCTATGATGAAAATTACAGGCCTCTCTCATCTTTTTAAGTGGGAGAACTTGCACAATTGGTGGCTGACTAAATACTTTTTTTCCCCACTGTATATCGACATATCCTGAAAGGCTGCTCAGCAAGGAAGAAGCCACTGCTCCAAAACCACCATAAAAAAGCCAGATTACGGTTTGCAACTGCACATGGGGACAAAGATCTTACTTTTTGGAGAAATGTCCTCTGGTCTGATGAAACAAAAATAGAACTGTTTGGCCATAATGACCATCGTTATGTTTGGAGGAAAAAGGGGGTGCCTTGCAAGGCGAAGAACACCATCCCAACCGTGAAGCACGGGGTGGCAGCATCATGCTGTGGGGGTGCTTTGCTGCAGGAGGGACTGGTGCACTTCACAAAATAGATGGCATTATGAGAAAGGAAAATTATGTGAATATATTGAAGCAACATCTCAAGACATCAGTCAGTAAGTTAAAGCTTGGTCGCAAATGGGTCTCCCAAATGGACAATGACCCCAAGCATACTTCCAAACTTGTGGCAAAATGGCTTAAGGACAACAAAGTCAAGGTATTGGAGTGGCCATCACAAAGCCCTGACCTCAATCCTATAGAAAATGTGTGGGCAGAACTGAAAAAGCGTGTGCGAGCAAGGAGGCTTACAAACCTGACTCAGTTACACCAGTTCTGTCAGGAGGAATAGGCCAAAATTCACCCAACTTATTGTGGGAAGCTTGTGGAAGGCTAACCGAAACGTTTGACCCAAGTTAAACAATTTAAAGGCAATGCTACCAAATACTAATTGAGTGTATGTAAACTTCTGACCCACTGGGAATGTGATGAAAGAAATAAAAGCTTAAATAAATCATTCTCTCTACTATTGTTCTGACACTTCACATTCTTAATATAAAGTAGTGATCCTAACTGACCTAAGACAGGGAATTTTTACTAGGATTAAATGTCAGGAATTGTAAAAAACTGAGTTTAAATGTATTTGGCTAAGGTGTATGTAAACTTCAGACTTCAACTGTAGGTCATACTGCATCTGTATTTTACATTATTTACATCTTTATGTGTTTTTCTGAAACAAATGCAATTTATATTTCATTATGTACTGTATTATTGTACAAAACATTAAGGACACTAAAATTGAGTTGCACCTTGCCTTTTGCCCTCAGAACAGCTTCAATTCGTTGGGGCTCTACAAGTTGTTGAAAGCGTTCCACAGGGATGTTGACTCCAATGCTTGCCACAGTTGTGTCAAGGTGACTGGATGTATATATATATATATACACTGAGTCTACAAAACATTAAGGACACCTGCTCTTTCAATGACATAGACTGACCAAGTGAATCCAGGTGAAAGCCATGATCCCTTATTGATGTCACCTGTTAAATCAACGTCAATCAGTGTAAATGAATGGGAGGAGACAGGTTAAAGAAGGATTTTTAAGCCTTGAGGCAATTGAGACATGGATTGTGTATGTGTGCCATTCAGAGGGTGAATGGGCAAGACAAAATATTTAACTGCCTTTGAACGGGGTATGATAGTAAGTGCCAGGCACATCGGTTTGTGTCAAGAACTGCAACGCTGCTGGGTTTTTCCAAGCTCAACAGTTTCCCGTGTGTATCAAGAATGGTCCACCACCCAAAGGACATCCAGCCAGCTTGACACAACTGTGGCAAGCATTGGAGTCAACAACTTGTAGAGTCCATGCCCCAACGAATTGAAGCTGTTCTGAGGGCAAATGGAGGGGTGCAACTCCATTTTAGTGTCCTTAATGTTTTGTACAATAATACAGTACATAATGAAATATAAATTGCCTTTGTTTCAGAAAAACACATAAAGATGTACATAATGTAAAATAAAGATGTACATAATGTAAAGTAAAGATGTACATAATGTAAAAAAATAGATATACATAATGTAAAAAATGGATGTATATAATGTAAAATCAAATCAAATCAAATGTTATTTGCCACATGCGCCGAATACAACTGGTGTAGACATTACCGTGAAATGCTTACTTACAGCCCTTGACCAACAATGCATTTCTTTTTTTATAAAAAAGTAAAATAAAACAACAACAACAAAAAAGTGTTGTGAAAAAAAGAGAAGAAGTAAAATAAAATAACAGTAGGGAGGCTATATACAGGGGGGTACCGGTGCAGAGTCAATGTGCGGGGGCACCGGCTAGTTGAGGTAGTTGAGGTAGATCGAGTGACGCAGTGGTCTAAGGCACTGCATCGCAGTGCAAGCTGTGCCACTAGAAGATCCTGGTTCAAATCCAGGCTCTGTCGTAGCCGGCCGCGACCGGGAGACCCATGGGTGGCGCACAATTGGCCCAGCGTATATCCCAGGCAGGGATATAGCTCAGTTGGTAGAGCATGGCGTTTGCAACGCCAGGGTTGTGGGTTCGATTCACATGGGGGGCCAGTATGAAAAAAATTTAATGAAAAATAATGTATGCTCTCACTAACTGTAAGTCGCTCTGGATAAGAGCGTCTGCTAAATGACTGAAATGAAATGAAATGAAAATGTAATATGTACATGTGGGTAGAGTTCAAGTGACTATGCTTGAATAATTAACAGAGTAGCAGCAGCGTAGAAAGATGGGGTGGGGGTGGGGGGGCAGTGCAAATAGTTTGGGTAGCCATGATTAGCTGTTCAGGAGTCTTATGGCTTGGGGGTAGAAGCTGTTGAGAAGTCTTTTGGACCTAGACTTGGCGCTCCGGTACCGCTTGCCGTGCGGTAGCAGAGAGAACAGTCTATGACTTGGGTTGCTGGAGTCTTAGACAATTTTGAGGGCCTTCCTCTGACACCGCCTGGTATAGAGGTCCTGGGTGGCAGGAAGCTTGGCCCCAGTGATGTACTGGGCCGTACGCACTACCCTCTGTAGTGCCTTGCGGTCGGAGGCCAAGCAGTTGCCATACCAGGCGGTGATGCAACCAGTCAGGATGCTCTCGATGGTGCAGCTATATAATTTTTTGAGGATCTGAGGACCCATGCCAAATCTTTTCAGTCTCCTGAGGGGGAATAGGCTTTGTCGTGCCCTCTTCACGACTGTCTTGGTGTGTTTGGACCATGATAGTTTGTTGGTGATGTGGACACCAAGGAACTTGAAGCTCTCAACCTGTTCCACTACAACCCCGTCGATGAGAATGGGGGCGTGCTCAGTCCTCTTTTTTTTTCCTGTAGTCCACAATCATATCCTTTGTCTTGATCACGTTGAGGGAGAGGTTGTTATCCTGGCACCACACGGCCAGGTCTCTGACCTCCTCCCTATAGGCTGTCTCATCGTTGTCGGTGATCAGGCCTACCACTGTTGTGTCGTCTGCAAACTTAATGATGGTGTTGGAGTCGTGCCTGGCCATGCAGTCATGGGTGAACAGGGAGTACAGGAGGGGACTGAGCACGCACACCTGAGGGGCCCCCGTGTTGAGGATCAGCGTGGCAGATGTGTTGTTACCTACCCTTACCCCCTGGGGGGCGGCCCGTCAGGATGTCCAGCCGTATGTACATAATGTAAAATACAGATTTACATAATGTAATAAATAAAAACATGTACATAATGTAAAATAAAGCTGTACATAATGTAAAATAAAGCTGTACATAATGATACATAAAGATGCAGTATAACCTACAAACATCCCCTCTCTGTGACAAGCCAACAAACAGTGACCTTAACTGGAAGTTTCCTTCATTCTTCTAAGCAACGCAGCCAAATGCATGACTTCCATCTCTGTTCACTTCATTTAATAGATTTAATAGATTCCCAGATGGTTTCCTCGCTGGCACTTCATTTTCAGGCCGTATACAAAATCCCACACGCACGCGCGCGCGAGCACACACACACACACACACACACACACACACACACACACACACACACACACACACACACACACACACACACACACACACACACACACACACACACAGGCATACACACAGACACACAAACACGCACACACACACGCTCACACACAGGCGTACACGTGCGCACGCTCTCTCTCATACACACAGACTTTGAAATTGAAATGAAAGCACCATTATCAATCTTTATCTAATCCACTAGCTGGAAGCTAGAGCCTATTGTAATTACTTCATACACCACAAGAGAGAGAAGAGAGAGGAGAGAGAGAAGAGAGAGAAGAGAGAGAGAGAGAGAGAAGAGAGAGAGAAGAGAGTGAAGTGTGAGAAGAGTGAGAAGAGTGAGAGAGAAGAGAGAGAGAGAAGAGAAGAGGAGAGAGAAGAGAGAGGAGAGAGAGAGAAGAGAGAGAGGAGAGAGAGGAGAGAGAAGAGAGAGAGAAGAGAGAGAGAAGAGAGAAGAGAGAGAAAGGAGAGAAGAGAGAGAAGAGAGAGAAGAGTGAGAGAGAGAGAAGAGAGAGAAGAGAGAGAAGAGTGAGAAGAGTGAGAGAGAAGAGAGAGAGAAGAGAGAGAGAAGAGAGAGAAGAGTGAGAGAGGTAGAGAAGAGAGAGAGAAGAGAGAAGAGTGAGAAGAGTGAGAAGAGTGAGAGAAAAGAGAGAGAGAGAGAAGAGAGAGAGAAGAGAGAGAAGAGAGAGGAGAGTGAGAAGAGTGAGAGAGAAGAGAGAGAGAGAGAAGAGAGAGAGGAGAGAAGAGAAGAGAGAGAAGAGAGAGAGAGAAGAGAGAGAGAGAGAGAAGAGAGAGAGAGAAGAGAGAGAGAGAGAGAGAGAGAGAAGAGAGAAGAGAGAGAGAAGAGAGAGAAGAGAGAGAGAGAGAGAAGAGGAGAGAGAGAGAGAGAGAAGAGGTGAGAGAGAGAGAGAAGAGAGAGAGAGAAGAGAGAGATAGAGGAGAGAGAGAGAGAGAGAGAGAGAGAGAGAGAGAGAGAGAGAAGATAGAGGAGAGAGAGAGAGAGAGAGAGAGAGAGAGAGAGAGAGAGAGAGGCGAGAGAGAGAGAAGAGAGAGAGAAGAGAGAGAGAGAAAAAGAGAGAAGATAGAGGAGAGAGAGAGAGAGAGAGAGAGAGAGAGAGAGAGAGAGAGAGAGAGAGAGAGAGAGAGAGAGAGAGAGAGAGAGAGAGAGAGAGAGAGAGAGAGGGCAGCGTTCTCTCCTCCTTTCCGCCCTTATTTTTCTCTTATTCTACACACAGAACATCACCCAAACAATACAAATAGCAATCAATTGTAACTCTAGTAAAACCCTTCAGGTATTATATTCCCCTTCTCATTTTCAAACAATGCGATGAGGACATGCCTTGAATTTAAAAGGATGGAATACAATTTGATGTTGGCGCTTTGTAAAATCTGGCCCCGGCTGCGGGTATGGAGCCACTTCAGTTCACAATCGCTCGCTAATCATTACCAGCCAATGGGTTGTCCAACAGGATGTTGGAAAACGACCTCTATTCTTCTTACATCTGTTGAAGGCTCCCATTGTCTGATCTCTGGAACGAAACCCAGACCAGACCGGCTCGATATGATGTAGCCATAAGGCTGTCAGTTTGTCCCAACGTGCTTTAGATACACAGACTTTAGCTTAACTTAAGCTGGTACTCAGCACAGTCAAAGCTCTTCTCTGTCATGGCTCCCCAATGGTGGAACCAGCCTCCCCCTAGTCTGGACAGCAGAGTCCCTGCCCATCTTTCGAAAACGTCTGAAACCTTACCTCTTTGAAAAGTATCTTATATAACTCTCACGGCGGCGCCCCCGATGCCCCTCCGCCCGAAATAAATAAATAAGGCACTTCTCTTTTCCTACTAGCACTGACTTTGCTGATAAATACTTTGTTGAGGGAAAATGTACTTGATATGATTGTAATGTGTGGTTGTCTCACCTAGCTATCTTAAGATGAACGCACTAACTGTAAGTCGCTCCGGATAAGAGTGTCTGTTAAATGATTAACATGTACAGTGCCTTGCAAAATAATTCATCCCCCTTGGCGTTTTTCCTATTTTGTTGCATTACAACCTGTAATTTAAATGGATTTTTATTTGGATTTCATGTAATGGACATACACAAAATAGTCAAAATTGGTGAAGTGAAATGAAAAAAATAACTTGTTTCACAAAATTCTAAAAAATTAATAACGGAAAAGTGGTGCGTGCATTTGTATTCACCCCCTTTGCTATGAAGTCCCTAAATAAGATCTGGTGCAACCAATTACCTTCAGAAGTCACATAATTAGTTAAATAAAGTCCACCTGTGTGCAATCTAAGTGTCACATGATCTCAGTATATGTATACCTGTTCTGAAAGGCCCCAGAGTCTGCAACACCACTAAGCAAGGGGCACCACCAAGCAAGCTGCACCATGAAGACCAAGGAGCTCTCCAAACAGGTCAGGGACAAAGTTGTGGAGAAGTACAGATCAGGGTTGGGTTATAAAAAATATTTGAGACTTTGAACATCCCACGGAGCACCATTAAATCCATTATAAACAAACCTGCCAAGAGAGGGCCGCCCACCAAAACTCACGGACCAGGCAAGGAGGGCATTAATCAGAGGCAACAAAGAGACCAAAGATAACCCTGAAGGAGATGCAAAGCTCCACAGCGGAGATTGGAGTATCTGTCCATAGGACCACTTTAAGCCGTACACTCCACAGAGCTGGGCTTTACGGAAGAGTGGCCAGAAAAAAGACATTGCTTAAAGAAAAAAATAAGCAAACACGTTTGGTGTTCGCCAAAAGGCATGTGGGAGACTCCCTAAACATATGGAAGAAGGTACTCTGGTCAGATGAGACTAAAATTGAGCTTTTTGGCCATCAAGGAAAACGCTATTTCTGGCACAAACCCAACACCTCTCATCACCCCGAGAACACCATCCCCACAGTGAAGCATAGTGGTGGCAGCATCATGCTGTGTTTTTCATCGGCAGTGACAGGGAAACTGGTCAGAATTGAAGGAATGATGGATGGCGCTAAATACAGGGAAATTCTTGAGGGAAACCTGTTTCAGTCTTCCAGAGATTTGAGACTGGGACGGAGGTTCACCTTCCAGCAGGACAATGACCCTAAGCATACTGCTAAAGCAACATTCAAGTGGTTTAAGGGAAAACATTTAAATGTCTTGGAATGGCCTAGTCAAAGCCCAGATCTCAATCCAATTGAGAATCTGTGGTATGACTTATAGATTGCTGTACACCAGCGGAACCCATCCAACTTGAAGGAGCTGGAGCAGTTTTGCCTTGAAGAATGGGCAAAAATCCCAGTGGCTAGATATGCCAAGTTTATAGAGACATACCCCACGAGACTTGCAGCTGTAATTGCTGCAAAAAGTAGCTCTACAAAGTATTGACTTTGGGGGGGTGAATAGTTATGCACGCTCAAGTTTTCTGTTTTTTTTGTCTTATTTCTTGTTTGTTTCACAATAAAAAATATTTTGCATCTTCAAAGTAGTAGGCATGTTGTGTAAATCAAATCCCCCCAAAAAAACAATCAATTTTAATTCCAGGTTGTAAGGCAACAAAATAGGAAAAATGCCAAGGGGGGTGAATACTTTCGCAAGCCACTGTATATGTAAAATGAACTAGGCACCATATCGGCACTAAAAGTTCCAAGACAGTCACTGGCACCCCAGGAAGAAGCCAAAGTTAGAATGCACATTTAGAAGGTCAATGTCATGGATGGAACATTTAGAAGGTCAGTGTCATGGAAGGAACATTTAGAAGGTCAGTGTCATGGATGGAACATTCAGAAGGTCCGTGTCATGGTTGGAACATTTAGAAAGTTAGTGGCATGGATGGAACATTTAGAAGGTCAGTGTCATGGATTGAACATTTTGTGCCAGTATAATAGAAGACAATTGGCTCTTCTACCCAGAAACCAAATAAAGGTCTCCCTCTCCTCTCTCTCTCCTCTCCCTTCTCCTCTCTCTCTCCTTGCTCTCCTCCTTCTTTCACCACCCTCGGGTCCTGGGAATCGTCTAGAGAAGGCTGCTCTCTGAAGCCTCTGAGTGGGGCTGAGTCTGTTGCTCTCCTAGCTGTCAGAGCTGCTTACTATCTCCAGGGGAGATCAGTGAGAAAGTGATGATCGTCAGGAGAGAGCGAGGAGCAAGAGAAACGTATTTGAGGGATTGTATGGGGTGATGTACCTGATGTGGCCTCTTTGTTTGTGTGTGTGTGTGTGTGTGTGTGTGTGTGTGTGTGTGTGTGTGTGGGTGTGTATGTGTGTGTGTGTGTGTGTGTGTGTGTGTGTGTGTGTGTGTGTGTGGGTGTGTATGTGTGTGTGTGTGTGTGTGTGTGTGTGTGTGTGTGTGTGTGTGTGTGTGTGTGTGTGTGTGTGTGTGTGTGTGTGTGTGTGTGTGTGTGTGTGTGTGTGGGTGTGTATGTGCGCGCATATGGTTGTGTGTGTACGACACTGTGTGTGTGCTTGTCTGCCCTAGCGCTGTCCGTCAAACTCCTTTGAAAACAAGTCGTATCCCCCTAGAACGTCTCAAAATATCTCCCAATCTCCAACAGAGCGACAGACAACTATCTCTTTGTCGAGACGACGTCTCCTCATATCTCCTCACTCCAAACTGTTAACGTGATCAAAGAGTTTCACTTATTTGAGCGGCGTCATCTTATAGTCAACACGATTCCAAAGTAGACACAATGCCACCCCATTCATCCACGTCCCCCACCCCCCCACCCCCCGGCAGCACACCATGTAAATAAAACACTGACTGTGTCACACTCTGCTTTAAATATAGTTTTTTTCTACTTAGGGAAGGAAGAATCTTTACTAACAAGAATCTTTACTAACAAGCCTTTAGATATGCCAGACTCCAAGCGTGTGTGTGTGTGTGTATGTGTGCATGCGTGTGCGTGCGCGCGCACGTGTGTTTTCTTAGACTCCAAAAGCTGGTCACCATAGCTGGATCATCATGTGGAGCAATTCACCTTGTCAGCTTGCGACTGTGCTTCAGGTTGAGAGCACACCCTCCACACAGAGAAGTACGCACCGCATTGTGACAGTTCTGAAATACCATCCTCTAAAATTCTACTGACAATCAATGGATCCGATTCAACAACTAGTTCTGGGGGAAACAAATGCTACCAAGAGGCACCCAAAGCAGACTCAAGAGGAACCCAAAGCAGACTTAAGGGAACCCAAAGCAGACTCAAGAGGAACCCAAAGCAGACTCAAGAGGAACCCAAAGCAGACTCAAGGGGAACCCAAAGCAGACTCAAGGGGAACCCAAAGCAGGCTCAAGAGGAACCCAAAGCAGACTTAAAGGGAGCCCTAAGAGAGACTTAGGAGTCTCTGGCCCTGGAGTCTAACAGGATGTTGGAAAACGGCCTCAACTAGCCGGTGCCCCCGCACATTGACTCTGTACCGGTACCCCCTGTATATAGCCTCCCTACTGTTATTTTATTTTACTGTTGCTCTTTAATTATTTGTTTATTTTTTACTTATCTATTTTCTACTTAACACTTTTTTTTCTTAAAACTGCATTGTTGGTTAAGTGCTTGTAAGTAAGCATTTCACTGTAAGGTCTACACCTGTTGTATTCGGCGCACATTTGATTTGATTTGATTTCTTCTCACATCTGTTGAAGGCTCCCATTGTCTGATCTCTGGAACGAAACCCAGAACAGACCGGCTCGATATGATGTAGCCATAAGGCTGTCCGTTTGTCCCAACGTGCTTTAGATAAACAGACTTTAGCTTAACCTAAACTGGTACTCAGCCCGCAAAGCTGTCATGGCTCCCCAATGGTGGAACCAGCTTCCCACTAAAGTCTGGACAGCAGAGTCCCTGCCCATCTTTCCAAAACGTCTGAAACCTTACCTCTTTGAAAAGTACCTTATATAACTCTCACGGCGCCCCCGATGCCCCTCTCTTTTCCTACTAGCACTGACTTTGCTGATAAATACTTTGTTGAGGGAAAATGTACTTGCAGCTGTGGTGTGGTGGAGTCTCTTGACCACCTGCAGCTGTGGTCTGTTCTGGTTCTCCTCCCTCTCTCTCTCTCTCTCTCTCTCTCTCTCTCTCTCTCTCTCTCTGTTTCTCTCTCTCTCCCTCGCTCCATCAATCATCACCAGTCTCATCCCCTGAGTCAGTAAGGGATGGAATGAACTGAAAAAGATGGTTGTGGACTCTGGAGGGATGCCTCTTTCTCCTGTACTTTTCTCTTGAATCATCCATGTTGAGATGTTAACCATGTTGAGATGTTAACCATGTTGAGATGTTAACCATGTTGAGATGTTAACCATGCTGAGATGTTAACCATGTTGTGGTGTTAACCATGTTGAAATGCTAACCATGTTGTGGTGTTAACCATGTTGAGATGCAAACCATGTTGAGATGTTAGCCATGTTGAGATGTTAACCACGTTGTGGTGTAAACAATGAGTATTGATTTCTCAACTACAATTTGCACAAAAGGGAACTGGGTGTGCTTTCCAAAACCAAACCAAAAAAAACATTCTGCAGAATTTCTCCACCGTGCTCGTCACTCCACACTTCCTGTTGTTGAGAGAGCGTGAACGTTACGAGCAGTTTCAAAAACGTACAATAGTCCTATCTGGCCTTCTGTGTACTGGGCCAAAAATACCGTCCGCCATTTTGAAATACAGCACAATATTTTGGAGAGGGATTGTATTGGTTTCCTCCATATTTCCAATGATGTCTCAAATATTGTTCCATCTACAGGGCTAATACTGTACTGTACTGTACTGATGTTTCATATTGTGACTGACTGCATTTACTGTGTTGACAAAAGCTCTGTTTTGATTTGCTTGATGTTATAATGAAGAATTGCTCACAAACGCACTCACACATGCACACCCTGTTACTTTCATAACCTAACACAGCTGACCTGGGAAGAAGGCGAGAAAGAGGATATGAAAGATTGGAATAAAACAGAATGTTGACATATCCTCTCTCTCTCTCTCCCCTCTTTCTCTCTCTCTCTCTCTTTTATTATCCAGCTGTTGTCTCTCTAGAGCTTCTCTCTGGAAGATCAGCTCTGTTTAACAGACAAGGTCTTCTCTCTGGCAGATCAGCAGTGTTTAACAGACAAGGTCTTCTCTCTGGCAGATCAGCTCTGTTTAACAGACAAGGTCTTCTCTCTGGCAGATCAGCAGTGTTTAACAGATCAGGTATTCTCTCTGGCAGATCAGCAGTGTTTAACAGACAAGGTCTTCTCTCTGGCAGATCAGCTCTGTTTAACAGACAAGGTCTTCTCTCTGGCAGATCAGCAGTGTTTAACAGATCAGGTATTCTCTCTGGCAGATCAGCAGTGTTTAACAGACAAGGTCTTCTCCCCCACAGTCCCCATAGAAGACGACCTGGAACACACATCACCAGGAGTGTGTGGGCCAATACAGATAGCAGCTTATTGTTGGAACGGTTCGACTTACACACAACACTCATGCACACAACCTCTCTCTCTCTCGCTCTCTCTCTCTCTCTCTCTTCCTCTCTCTCCTCTCTCTCTCTCTCTCTCTCTCTCTCTCTCTCTCTCTCTCTCTCTCTCTCTCTCTCTCTCTCTCTCTCTCTCTCTCTCTCTCTCTCTCTCTCTCTCTCTCTCTCTCTCACACACACACACACACACACGCACACACATTGTCTCTCTTGGTTCAGTGCATACACCAGCAGTGATTGCCAGGCAGGCACAGTCTTGACATTTCTGTGTCTTTGGGGTTCCCATCTCGCTGGGACCCGAGAGGGGGCGTGTTCAAAAGGCCAAGGATTCTGGGATGGGGGGCTGAGTGAAGCCTGTTGTGGAGCGGGGGGACGTCTGGGCTCCATCTCTAACCTCTCCTCCACAGACCTGACATCTAGCCGCTTTCCAGAGGAGAGAGGGGATCTCTATCTGTTGACTCAGAGTTGATAAAGGAGAACAAAGAATTAAAGCAATACCTTTGATTTCTCCTCTGTCAGGGTGTGGGGTTAGGATGGTTTCTCGCTACGCTTTCAAGACAGAAAACGAGTGTAAACATGATTTTCACTCTCTCCCTCTCTATCTCCTTCTCTCTCCGTCTCTTTGAGAGGTTGTTTGCGTTAAGGGAGGGGCTCTAGCAAGAGGATACAATCTTTGCATTAAGTGTAAGCCTCCAGTCAAGATGAGATGAGATGGTCTGAGTGGTAAAGAATGGAGACTTCAGTCAAGATGAGATGAGATGGGTTGGAGTGGTACAGAGTGGAGACTCCAGTCAAGATGAGATGGGCTGAGTTGTACAGGGTGGAGACACCAGTCAAGATGAGATGGTCTGAGCGGTCAGAGTGGAGACTCCAGTCAAGATGAGATGAGATGGGCTGAGTGGAACAGACAGTGTAGTGGTCAGACAGTGTAGCGGTCAGACAGTGTAGCGGTCAGAGGAGAGAACACACGGATTTGCCGTTTTACCGTGAGAGCAGACTGACACGCACACACACACACACACACTACGCACACACACACACACACACACTACGCACACACACACACACACACACTACGCACACACACACACACACACACTACGCACACACACACACACACACACTACGCACACACACACACACTCAACAGATACATATACATACACAGTGTTCACACACGCATACACAAACACACACACACACAGTACACACACACACACAGTACACACACACGTCCTCCTCCTCTGAGTCAGGGGAGCATCTCTCTGAGGGCATAATCAATATTGATAGACACAGCTTTCATGATTCCAGCTCTCAAAGTGGAGCTGTGTGCCTCAAGTGCAGACACCTCTTCTTGGAAGACATTTTTAAAAAAGCATTCCACTTAATTTGAGGGTGCCAAGTACCTTGGAACTCCTCTCATAACACCCTTCAGCGTAAGAAACCCCCCCCCACATGTTTCGAGTAGTGAGAGAAACGTTATCTTGTGTAACTAGCTAGATAAACACCACCCAAGCATCACATTTGGGTACTAATGATGTTTTTCGCAGGATTTTTCAGACATGGGTGGTTTTATTTTGTGTGTCTGCCTGCCTGCCTGTGCGTGTACATGGTAATGTGCGTACTGTGTGTGTGTGTGTGTGTGTGTGTACATGGTAATGTGTGTCCTGTGTGTGTGTGTGTGTGTACATGGTAATGTGTATATGTCACGCCCTGGCTCTGGGGACTCTTGTATGTTGAGCCAGGGTGTTAGTTTCGTTGTGTAGTGTCTATGTTTCGTTTTCTATGTTCATATTCTAGGTTATGTGTTTCTATGTCGGCCGGGGTGGTTCTCAATCAGAGGCAACGAGAATCAGCTGTTGCTTGTTGTCTCTGATTGGGAACCATACTTAGGCAGCCTTTTGTGCACTTGTTATTCGTGGGATCTTGTTCCGTGTAGGTTTGTGTATGACCGAGGACTTCACGTTTCGTTTTGTTGTTTTGTATCGTGTTGAAAAGTACTCTATTAAAGAAGATGTACGCATATCACGCTGCGCCTTGGTCTACTCATTATGACGATCGTGACAGTGTACTGTGTGTGTGTTTGTGTGTGTACATGGTAATGTGTGTACTGTGTGTGTGTTTGTGTGACCTACGTGTGTGAGGATCATTGAAAGTCATCTGTGCCCTGCGGGGTGACTTGACCGCGGTGGGCAGTGGGGTGATCGGATGTCTCTTACTCTGCTAGTTTACAGGGGTGAGAGATGGGCATGTGCACCACCCAATTTAATCAGAAGGGATACATGAGAGACTGCAGGGCTCAGGGAACGAAGGAGGAGCAAAAGGGAGGGAGGGAGGGAGGAGAGGGAGAGGAGAGGGAGGGAGGGGGAGAGGGAGGGAGGGGAGAGGGAGAGGGGGGAGAGGGAGAGGGAGAGGGAGGG
Organism: Coregonus clupeaformis; assembly: GCF_020615455.1. Lineage (NCBI taxonomy): Eukaryota > Metazoa > Chordata > Actinopteri > Salmoniformes > Salmonidae > Coregonus > Coregonus clupeaformis. The sequence goes on along the minus strand of NW_025536161.1, from coordinate 33,611 downwards.
AGGGAGGGAGAGGGAGGGAGGGAGGGAGGGAGGGAGGGAGGGAGGGAGGGAGGGAGGGAGGGAGGGAGGGAGGGAGGGAGGGAGGGAGGGAGATGGGCAAGTGCACCACCCAATCTAATCAGAAGGGATACCTGAGAGACTGCAGGGCTCAGTGAACGAAGGAGGAGCAAAAGGCAGGGAGGGAGGGAGGAGAGGGAGAGTGAGAGGGGAGGGAGGGGGAGAGGGAGGGAGGGGGGGAGAGGAAGAGGAAGAGGGAGGGAGGGAGGGGGAGAGGGAGAGGGAGGGAGGGGGAGAGGGAGAGGGAGAGAGGGGGAGAGGGAGAGGGAGGGAGGGGGAGAGGGAGAGGGAGGGAGGGGGAGAGGGAAGGAGGGGGAGAGGGAGGGAGGGGAGAGGGAGAGGGAGGGAGGGGGAGAGGGAGGGAGGGGGAGAGGGAGAGGGAGGGAGAGGGAGAGGGAGAGGAGAGGGAGAGGGAGAGGGAGAGGGAGAGGGAGAGGGAGAGGGAGGGAGGGAGGGAGGTTAGGCCTCTGTGATAACGTTCACTTTCTCTGGGAACGAATGAGAGACTGGAGAGTTGAGCCAGAGTACTGCGGCTATAACAACAAATCGTGTTGCGAAAGACGCACAATGTTGGAAATTATATACAGCTGTGAACTCTTTCTGTGGAAGTGTGATTTCTGCTGTCCAACGCCCACTCAATACATACACATCTGGTAACTATTTGTCTGAGGAAAATAATATCATTCATAACTCATACTGAAACCAAAGATGTCCACATAACTGAACTACACCACATAATTATATGGGGAAGTACCTAAAGTATTAACTAACATCACTGAATCCGATCGGGAGATTTTGGACTACAACCACTGAATCAAATCCAGAGATTTTGGACTACAACCACTGAATCAAATCCAGAGATTTTGGGCTACAACCACTGAATCAAATCCAGAGATTTTGGACTACAACCACTGAATCAAATCCAGAGATTTTGGACTACAACCACTGAATCAAATCCAGAGATTTTGGACTACAACCACTGAATCAAATTCAGAGATTTTGGACTACAACCACTGAATCAAATCCAGAGATTTTGGACTACAACCACTGAATCAAATCCAGAGATTTTGGACTACAACCACTGAATCAAATCCAGAGATTTTGGACTACAACCACTGAATCAAATCCAGAGATTTTGGACTACAACCACTGAATCAAATCCAGAGATTTTGGACTACAGCCACTGAATCAAATCCAGAGATTTTGGACTACAACCACTGAATCAAATCCAGAGATTTTGGACTACAACTAGTGCTTTTACATTTGATACCGGATCTCCGAGGCATGCGTCAAAATCGCTAAGCAGCTAACTTCGAAGCAGTGTGCCGATGCGTGTATCACTTTATCAGTAGTACGTCATCAATGACATCCAAAGCTTTGTTTGGTCAAATGCTTTTTCCAATTGTGTGTTGCAAAATGCGAGATCCCACTGATTTCGCCGTGGTTCCGGTGCTTTCTTCGATTCCAAGCTGCTTTACAATAACAACCTGGACACCGTTCAAATATAGTTAGGATTTTGGACAATTGTTATTGACAAAACCTTCCACTTGACCGGCAGCTTCGCAGGTAGAGTAGGGAACTATGGAACATTCAGGGACGTGAGGGTATGACGTTGAAGGCACAATATTTTGATTAAAAAAAATAAATTGAAACCACACTTCCTGCACTGTTGTTCAAATAATTAGTTGTATTTAGTATAAGTACCTAGTATTCCTACTGATTATAGGCTAGTAATGCCAGCGACTTACCCCTGCGCCACTCAGAGTTCTGATGGAAACGGCAGAGAAAAATAAACGTCTCTGATAATCACATGCTGCTATTTATTGCTGACCAGCAGATGCCACACGTGTGATTTGTGAACAGATAATGAAGCTCCGAATAATGAACCGCTTTTCGGCACAATTTGGTGAAAGCGCCATAGCCTCCAGAAAGCCTCGGTTTCCCCATCACTAAATCAAAGATATTCTCAGTATAAACTATTAAGGCAACAACTATTTTTCCTATAACAAAACTCAGGTATGGCTCTATTCTAGCCAACCTGTTCCCTACCCAGCATGCTCTCCTCCCAGGCAAAGGTCAACTGACCGCCTAAGAACTCTTTCCAGGAACTCCCTTCCTCTAGGAAGGTTCCGTCATGATAGCCCCCAAAAAACGTTTATACCATAAATGCATAATTTCCCATGGACACATAACATCATAAACAACAGTTTTACATAAACCCACACTTCAATAACTTGTGCCGTAACTTCTTCTTTAAGTCACACAATACACATTCATTAAGTAATTCACCGCCGGGATAATTCGTAACTTTGGTTATTCCCATCAACAAATAAATGTTCCTCGATGACTCGCAGACTAACACCGGCACTTCAACAAGGAAACGTCACGTAGCTTCAGACAAACATCAGGTACGTTCAATTATAGGATTATTCTCTCCCAACACTTCCATCCTTATTCTAATAATATATTTCACATTGCTAGAGCATGTACATTTAAATGGGCAGCTTTATACACGGTATAAACATGGTTAACAAGTTACATTGTTTTAGTAACTGGTGTGCAAAACAAACAATCGACTTCGGCGCCTTATGTCAAAGTATTGTTGGCAAGCAGAATGCGCTACTCACCTCTACCCAATCATTTGTTTCAGTGTCATTGTCTATAAGTCACCTCTACCCAATCATTTGTTTCAGTGTCATTGTCTATAAGTCACCTCTACCCAATCATTTGTTTCAGTGTCATTGTCTATAAGTCACCTCTAACCAATCATTTGTTTCAGTGTCATTGTCTATAAGTCACCTCTACCCAATCATTTGTTTCAGTGTCATTGTCTATAAGTCACCCTCTACCCAATCATTTGTTTCAGTGTCATTGTCTATAAGTCACCTCTACCCAATCATTTGTTTCAGTGTCATTGTCTATAAGTCACCTCTAACCAATTATTTGTTTCAGTGTCATTGTCTATAAGTCACCTCTAACCAATTATTTGTTTCAGTGTCATTGTCTATAAGTCACCTCTACCCAATCATTTGTTTCAGTGTCATTGTCTATAAGTCACCTCTAACCAATCATTTGTTTCAGTGTCATTGTCTATAAGTCACCTCTACCCAATCATTTGTTTCAGTGTCATTGTCTATAAGTCACCTCTAACCAATCATTTGTTTCAATGTCATTGTCTATAAGTCACCTCTACCCAATCATTTGTTTCAGTGTCATTGTCTATAAGTCACCTCTAACCAATTATTTGTTTCAGTGTCATTGTCTATAAGTCACCTCTACCCAATCATTTGTTTCAGTGTCATTGTCTATAAGTCACCTCTAACCAATCATTTGTTTCAGTGTCATTGTCTATAAGTCACCTCTACCCAATCATTTGTTTCAGTGTCATTGTCTATAAGTCACCTCTAACCAATTATTTGTTTCAGTGTCATTGTCTATAAGTCACCTCTAACCAATTATTTGTTTCAGTGTCATTGTCTATAAGTCACCTCTACCCAATCATTTGTTTCAGTGTCATTGTCTATAAGTCACCTCTAACCAATCATTTGTTTCAGTGTCATTGTCTATAAGACACCTCTACCCAATCATTTGTTTCAGTGTCATTGTCTATAAGTCACCTCTAACCAATCATTTGTTTCAGTGTCATTGTCTATAAGTCACCTCTAACCAATCATTTGTTTCAGTGTCATTGTCTATAAGTTACCTCTAACCAATCATTTGTTTCAGTGTCATTGTCTATAAGTCACCTCTAACCAATCATTTGTTTCAGTGTCATTGTCTATAAGTCACCTCTAACCAATCATTTGTTTCAGTGTCATTGTCTATAAGTCACCTCTAACCAATCATTTGTTTCAGTGTCATTGTCTATAAGTCACCTCAAACCAATCATTTGTTTCAGTGTCATTGTCTATAAGTCACCTCTAACCAATTATTGTTTCAGTGTCATTGTCTATAAGTCACCTCTACCCAATCATTTGTTTCAGTGTCATTGTCTATAAGTCACCTCAAACCAATCATTTGTTTCAGTGTCATTGTCTATAAGTCACCTCTACCCAATCATTTGTTTCAGTGTCATTGTCTATAAGTCACCTCTAACCAATTATTTGTTTCAGTGTCATTGTCTATAAGTCACCTCTAACCAATCATTTGTTTCAGTGTCATTGTCTATAAGTCACCTCTAACCAATCATTTGTTTCAGTGTCATTGTCTATAAGTCACCTCTACCCAATCATTTGTTTCAGTGTCATTGTCTATAAGTCACCTCTACCCAATCATTTGTTTCAGTGTCATTGTCTATAAGTCACCTCTAACCAATTATTTGTTTCAGTGTCATTGTCTATAAGTCACCTCAAACCAATCATTTGTTTCAGTGTCATTGTCTATAAGTCACCTCTAACCAATCATTTGTTTCAGTGTCATTGTCTATAAGTCACCTCTAACCAATCATTTGTTTCAGTGTCATTGTCTATAAGTCACCTCTAACCAATCATTTGTTTCAGTGTCATTGTCTATAAGTCACCTCTAACCAATCATTTGTTTCAGTGTCATTGTCTATAAGTCACCTCTACCCAATCATTTGTTTCAGTGTCATTGTCTATAAGTCACCTCTACCCAATCATTTGTTTCAGTGTCATTGTCTATAAGTCACCTCTAACCAATCATTTGTTTCAGTGTCATTGTCTATAAGTCACCTCTACCCAATCATTTGTTTCAGTGTCATTGTCTATAAGTCACCTCTACCCAATCATTTGTTTCAGTGTCATTGTCTATAAGTCACCTCTACCCAATCATTTGTTTCAGTGTCATTGTCTATAAGTCACCTCTAACCAATTATTTGTTTCAGTGTCATTGTCTATAAGTCACCTCTAACCAATTATTTGTTTCAGTGTCATTGTCTATAAGTCACCTCTACCCAATCATTTGTTTCAGTGTCATTGTCTATAAGTCACCTCTAACCAATCATTTGTTTCAGTGTCATTGTCTATAAGTCACCTCTACCCAATCATTTGTTTCAGTGTCATTGTCTATAAGTCACCTCTAACCAATTATTTGTTTCAGTGTCATTGTCTATAAGTCACCTCTACCCAATCATTTGTTTCAGTGTCATTGTCTATAAGTCACCTCTAACCAATCATTTGTTTCAGTGTCATTGTCTATAAGTCACCTCTACCCAATCATTTGTTTCAGTGTCATTGTCTATAAGTCACCTCTAACCAATTATTTGTTTCAGTGTCATTGTCTATAAGTCACCTCTAACCAATCATTTGTTTCAGTGTCATTGTCTATAAGTCACCTCTACCCAATCATTTGTTTCAGTGTCATTGTCTATAAGTCACCTCTAACCAATCATTTGTTTCAGTGTCATTGTCTATAAGTCACCTCTACCCAATCATTTGTTTCAGTGTCATTGTCTATAAGTCACCTCTAACCAATCATTTGTTTCAGTGTCATTGTCTATAAGTCACCTCTAACCAATCATTTGTTTCAGTGTCATTGTCTATAAGTCACCTCTAACCAATCATTTGTTTCAGTGTCATTGTCTATAAGTCACCTCTAACCAATCATTTGTTTCAGTGTCATTGTCTATAAGACACCTCTACCCAATCATTTGTTTCAGTGTCATTGTCTATAAGTCACCTCTAACCAATCATTTGTTTCAGTGTCATTGTCTATAAGTCACCTCTAACCAATCATTTGTTTCAGTGTCATTGTCTATAAGTTACCTCTAACCAATCATTTGTTTCAGTGTCATTGTCTATAAGTCACCTCTAACCAATCATTTGTTTCAGTGTCATTGTCTATAAGTCACCTCTAACCAATCACTTGTTTCAGTGTCATTGTCTATAAGTCACCTCTAACCAATCATTTGTTTCAGTGTCATTGTCTATAAGTCACCTCAAACCAATCATTTGTTTCAGTGTCATTGTCTATAAGTCACCTCTAACCAATCATTTGTTTCAGTGTCATTGTCTATAAGTCACCTCTACCCAATCATTTGTTTCAGTGTCATTGTCTATAAGTCACCTCAAACCAATCATTTGTTTCAGTGTCATTGTCTATAAGTCACCTCTACCCAATCATTTGTTTCAGTGTCATTGTCTATAAGTCACCTCTAACCAATTATTTGTTTCAGTGTCATTGTCTATAAGTCACCTCTAACCAATCATTTGTTTCAGTGTCATTGTCTATAAGTCACCTCTAACCAATCATTTGTTTCAGTGTCATTGTCTATAAGTCACCTCTAACCAATCATTTGTTTCAGTGTCATTGTCTATAAGTCACCTCTACCCAATCATTTGTTTCAGTGTCATTGTCTATAAGTCACCTCTACCCAATCATTTGTTTCAGTGTCATTGTCTATAAGTCACCTCTAACCAATTATTTGTTTCAGTGTCATTGTCTATAAGTCACCTCAAACCAATCATTTGTTTCAGTGTCATTGTCTATAAGTCACCTCTAACCAATCATTTGTTTCAGTGTCATTGTCTATAAGTCACCTCTAACCAATCATTTGTTTCAGTGTCATTGTCTATAAGTCACCTCTAACCAATCATTTGTTTCAGTGTCATTGTCTACAAGTCACCTCTAACCAATCATTTGTTTCAGTGTCATTGTCTATAAGTCACCTCTACCCAATCATTTGTTTCAGTGTCATTGTCTATAAGTCACCTCTAACCAATCATTTGTTTCAGTGTCATTGTCTATAAGTCACCTCTAACCAATCATTTGTTTCAGTGTCATTGTCTATAAGTCACCTCTAACCAATCATTTGTTTCAGTGTCATTGTCTATAAGTCACCTCTAACCAATCATTTGTTTCAGTGTCATTGTCTATAAGTCACCTCTACCCAATCATTTGTTTCAGTGTCATTGTCTATAAGTCACCTCTAACCAATCATTTGTTTCAGTGTCATTGTCTATAAGTCACCTCTAACCAATCATTTGTTTCAGTGTCATTGTCTATAAGTCACCTCTACCCAATCATTTGTTTCAGTGTCATTGTCTATAAGTCACCTCTAACCAATCATTTGTTTCCAGTGTCATTGTCTATAAGTCACCTCTAACCAATCATTTGTTTCAGTGTCATTGTCTATAAGTCACCTCTAACCAATCATTTGTTTCAGTGTCATTGTCTATAAGTCACCTCTAACCAATCATTTGTTTCAGTGTCATTGTCTATAAGTCACCTCTAACCCAATCATTTGTTTCAGTGTCATTGTCTATAAGTCACCTCTAACCAATCATTTGTTTCAGTGTCATTGTCTATAAGTCACCTCTACCCAATCATTTGTTTCAGTGTCATTGTCTATAAGTCACCTCTAACCAATCATTTGTTTCAGTGTCATTGTCTATAAGTCACCTCTAACCAATCATTTGTTTCAGTGTCATTGTCTATAAGTCACCTCTAACCAATCATTTGTTTCAGTGTCATTGTCTATAAGTCACCTCTAACCAATCATTTGTTTCAGTGTCATTGTCTATAAGTCACCTCTACCCAATCATTTGTTTCAGTGTCATTGTCTATAAGTCACCTCTAACCAATCATTTGTTTCAGTGTCATTGTCTATAAGTCACCTCTAACCAATCATTTGTTTCAGTGTCATTGTCTATAAGTCACCTCTAACCAATCATTTGTTTCAGTGTCATTGTCTATAAGTCACCTCTAACCAATCATTTGTTTCAGTGTCATTGTCTATAAGTCACCTCTACCAATCATTTGTTTCAGTGTCATTGTCTATAAGTCACCTCTAACCAATCATTTGTTTCAGTGTCATTGTCTATAAGTCACCTCTAACCAATCATTTGTTTCAGTGTCATTGTCTATAAGTCACCTCTAACCAATCATTTGTTTCAGTGTCATTGTCTATAAGTCACCTCTAACCAATCATTTGTTTCAGTGTCATTGTCTATAAGTCACCTCTAACCAATCATTTGTTTCAGTGTCATTGTCTATAAGTCACCTCTAACCAATCATTTGTTTCAGTGTCATTGTCTATAAGTCACCTCTAACCAATCATTTGTTTCAGTGTCATTGTCTATAAGTCACCTCTAACCAATCATTTGTTTCAGTGTCATTGTCTATAAGTCACCTCTAACCAATCATTTGTTTCAGTGTCATTGTCTATAAGTCACCTCTAACCAATCATTTGTTTCAGTGTCATTGTCTATAAGTCACCTCTACCCAATCATTTGTTTCAGTGTCATTGTCTATAAGTCACCTCTAACCAATCATTTGTTTCAGTGTCATTGTCTATAAGTCACCTCTAACCAATCATTTGTTTCAGTGTCATTGTCTATAAGTCACCTCTAACCAATCATTTGTTTCAGTGTCATTGTCTATAAGTCACCTCTAACCAATCATTTGTTTCAGTGTCATTGTCTATAAGTCACCTCTACCCAATCATTTGTTTCAGTGTCATTGTCTATAAGTCACCTCTAACCAATCATTTGTTTCAGTGTCATTGTCTATAAGTCACCTCAAACCAATCATTTGTTTCAGTGTCATTGTCTATAAGTCACCTCTAACCAATCATTTGTTTCAGTGTCATTGTCTATAAGTCACCTCTAACCAATCATTTGTTTCAGTGTCATTGTCTATAAGTCACCTCTAACCAATCATTTGTTTCAGTGTCATTGTCTATAAGTCACCTCTAACCAATCATTTGTTTCAGTGTCATTGTCTATAAGTCACCTCTAACCAATCATTTGTTTCAGTGTCATTGTCTATAAGTCACCTCTAACCAATCATTTGTTTCAGTGTCATTGTCTACAAGTCACCTCTAACCAATCATTTGTTTCAGTGTCATTGTCTATAAGTCACCTCTACCCAATCATTTGTTTCAGTGTCATTGTCTATAAGTCACCTCTAACCAATCATTTGTTTCAGTGTCATTGTCTATAAGTCACCTCTAACCAATCATTTGTTTCAGTGTCATTGTCTATAAGTCACCTCTAACCAATCATTTGTTTCAGTGTCATTGTCTATAAGTCACCTCTAACCAATCATTTGTTTCAGTGTCATTGTCTATAAGACACCTCTACCCAATCATTTGTTTCAGTGTCATTGTCTATAAGTCACCTCTAACCAATCATTTGTTTCAGTGTCATTGTCTATAAGTCACCTCTAACCAATCATTTGTTTCAGTGTCATTGTCTATAAGTCACCTCTACCCAATCATTTGTTTCAGTGTCATTGTCTATAAGTCACCTCAAACCAATCATTTGTTTCAGTGTCATTGTCTATAAGTCACCTCTACCCAATCATTTGTTTCAGTGTCATTGTCTATAAGTCACCTCTAACCAATCATTTGTTTCAGTGTCATTGTCTATAAGTCACCTCTAACCAATCATTTGTTTCAGTGTCATTGTCTATAAGTCACCTCTAACCAATCATTTGTTTCAGTGTCATTGTCTATAAGTCACCTCTAACCAATCATTTGTTTCAGTGTCATTGTCTATAAGTCACCTCTACCCAATCATTTGTTTCAGTGTCATTGTCTATAAGTCACCTCTACCCAATCATTTGTTTCAGTGTCATTGTCTATAAGTCACCTCTAACCAATTATTTGTTTCAGTGTCATTGTCTATAAGTCACCTCAAACCAATCATTTGTTTCAGTGTCATTGTCTATAAGTCACCTCTAACCAATCATTTGTTTCAGTGTCATTGTCTATAAGTCACCTCTAACCAATCATTTGTTTCAGTGTCATTGTCTATAAGTCACCTCTAACCAATCATTTGTTTCAGTGTCATTGTCTATAAGTCACCTCTAACCAATCATTTGTTTCAATGTCATTGTCTATAAGTCACCTCTACCCAATCATTTGTTTCAGTGTCATTGTCTATAAGTCACCTCTAACCAATCATTTGTTTCAGTGTCATTGTCTATAAGTCACCTCTAACCAATCATTTGTTTCAGTGTCATTGTCTATAAGTCACCTCTAACCAATCATTTGTTTCAGTGTCATTGTCTATAAGTCACCTCTAACCAATCATTTGTTTCAGTGTCATTGTCTATAAGACACCTCTACCCAATCATTTGTTTCAGTGTCATTGTCTATAAGTCACCTCTAACCAATCATTTGTTTCAGTGTCATTGTCTATAAGTCACCTCTAACCAATCATTTGTTTCAGTGTCATTGTCTATAAGTCACCTCTAACCAATCATTTGTTTCAGTGTCATTGTCTATAAGTCACCTCTAACCAATCATTTGTTTCAGTGTCATTGTCTATAAGTCACCTCTAACCAATCATTTGTTTCAGTGTCATTGTCTATAAGTCACCTCTAACCAATCATTTGTTTCAGTGTCATTGTCTATAAGTCACCTCAAACCAATCATTTGTTTCAGTGTCATTGTCTATAAGTCACCTCTAACCAATCATTTGTTTCAGTGTCATTGTCTATAAGTCACCTCAAACCAATCATTTGTTTCAGTGTCATTGTCTATAAGTCACCTCTAACCAATCATTTGTTTCAGTGTCATTGTCTATAAGTCACCTCTACCCAATCATTTGTTTCAGTGTCATTGTCTATAAGTCACCTCTAACCAATTATTTGTTTCAGTGTCATTGTCTATAAGTCACCTCTAACCAATCATTTGTTTCAGTGTCATTGTCTATAAGTCACCTCTAACCAATCATTTGTTTCAGTGTCATTGTCTATAAGTCACCTCTACCCAATCATTTGTTTCAGTGTCATTGTCTATAAGTCACCTCTACCCAATCATTTGTTTCAGTGTCATTGTCTATAAGTCACCTCTAACCAATTATTTGTTTCAGTGTCATTGTCTATAAGTCACCTCAAACCAATCATTTGTTTCAGTGTCATTGTCTATAAGTCACCTCTAACCAATCATTTGTTTCAGTGTCATTGTCTATAAGTCACCTCTAACCAATCATTTGTTTCAGTGTCATTGTCTATAAGTCACCTCTAACCAATCATTTGTTTCAGTGTCATTGTCTATAAGTCACCTCTAACCAATCATTTGTTTCAGTGTCATTGTCTATAAGTCACCTCTAACCAATCATTTGTTTCAGTGTCATTGTCTATAAGTCACCTCTACCCAATCATTTGTTTCAGTGTCATTGTCTATAAGTCACCTCAAACCAATTATTTGTTTCAGTGTCATTGTCTATAAGTCACCTCTAACCAATTATTTGTTTCAGTGTCATTGTCTATAAGTCACCTCTAACCAATCATTTGTTTCAGTGTCATTGTCTATAAGTCACCTCAAACCAATCATTTGTTTCAGTGTCATTGTCTATAAATGACGGACATGCGATCCATGACAAACCCCTCAATCAAATCCAGAGATTTTGGACTACAACCACTAAATCAAATCGGGAGATTTCAAGCTAGGAAAAAAACACATCTAATTATTTCTCATCAAGTCCTAAGCCTCACGTTCAAACTGTGATCCCTTGTTTGGCCATTCAATCGCTCTTCATTTCCTTACTGCTGACACCCCTCAAATACACATGGTCAATATCCTCTCGTTAGCATTCGCCCAGCACCTAACCTTGGTATGTAGATTAGAGAGAGCGTGTGGGGTTGAATTCCCTAAGAGTGGGTTGTGTGTGTGTGTGTGTGTGTGTGTGTGTGTGTGTGTGTGTGTGTGTGTGTGTGTGTGTCACAGGGACTCTGCAGGACCCGCTGATCCCGGCCTCTCACACGGCTTTAAGATACACAGGAGGAAACCCAATGATCCCCGTCAATTATCTAGGAGGAAGGAGGAGAGGAGGGGAGGAGGACAGAGGAGGAAGGAGGAGGGAGGAGAGGAGGGGAGGAGGGAGGAGAGGAGGAGGACAGAGGAAGAAGAAGGAGGAAGGAGGAAGGAGGAGAGGAGGGAAGGAGGGGAGGAGGGGAGGAGGACGGAGGAGGAAGGAGGAGAGGAGGGAAGGAGGACGGAGGAGGAAGGAGGAGAGGAGGGGAGGAGGACGGAGGAGGAAGGAGGAGGAAGGAGGAGAGGAGGATGAGAGGAGGAGAGGAGGAGAGGAGGACGGAGGAGGAAGGAGGAGGCGAGGAGGACGGAGGAGGAAGGAGGAGGCGAGGAGGACGGAGGAGGAAGGAGGAGGAAGGAGGAGTTCTGTAGAGAGTAAGATAGTGATTAGCTAGGCTTCCTCTAGGCTACAGTAGTTATTTATTCTACATTGTGATCTGATCTGAGAGGAGTCAACAGACCACCACATTGTGTACTGAGATTTGGGCAAAACTTCTTAAATTAGCCTTCCACCATATAAACATCTTAAATTAGCCTTCCACCATATAAACATCTTAAATTAGCCTTCCACCATATAAACATCTTAAATTAGCCTTCCACCATATAAACATCTTAAATTAGCCTTCCACCATATAAACATCTTAAATTAGCCTTCCACCATATAAACATCTTAAATTAGCCTTCCACCATATAAACATCTTAAATTAGCCTTCCACCATATAAACATCTTAAATTAGCCTTCCACCATATAAACATCTTAAATTAGCCTTCCACCCTATGCAATATAAACATCTTAAATTAGCCTTCCACCCTATGCAATATAAACATCTTAAAATAGCCTTCCACCCTATGCAATATAAAGTGTTGGTGTATTCTTTGTTTTCTCCAGGACCCACAATTCATCTCTGTTGACTGGAGGCCCTGGGAGAAGGCAGCTGGCCATGCCTGGAGCTCTCCCTCTATCTCCCTCTCTCTGGCTAGCAGCAGGCCTCTCCCTCTCCCTGGGTAGTAGCAGGCCTCTCCCTCTCCCTGGCTAGTAGCAGGCCTCTCCCTCTCTCTGGCTAGCAGCAGGCCTCTCCCTCTCCCTGGGTAGTAGCAGGCCTCTCCCTCTCCCTGGCTAGCAGCAGACCACTCCCTCTCTCTGGCTAGCAGCAGGCCTCTCCCTCTCCCTGGCTAGCAGCAGGCCTCTCCCTCTCCCTGGCTAGTAGCAGGCCTCTCCCTCTATCTCCCTCTCCCTGGCTAGCAGCAGGCCTCTCCCTCTCCCTGGCTAGTAGCAGGCCTCTCCCTCTATCTCCCTCTCCCTGGCTAGCAGCAGGCCTCTCCCTCTCCCTGGCTAGCAGCAGGCCTCTCCCTCTCCCTGGCTAGTAGCAGGCCTCTCCCTCTATCTCCCTCTCTCTGGCTAGCTGCAGGCCTCTCCCTCTCCCTGGCTAGCAGCAGACCTCTCCCTCTCTCTGGCTAGCAGCAGGCCTCTCCCTCTCCCTGGGTAGTAGCAGGCCTCTCCCTCTATCTCCCTCTCCCTGGCTAGCAGCAGGCCTCTCCCTCTCCCTGGCTAGTAGCAGGCCTCTCCCTCTATCTCCCTCTCCCTGGCTAGCAGCAGGCCTCTCCCTCTCCCTGGCTAGTAGCAGGCCTCTCCCTCTATCTCCCTCTCTCTGGCTAGCAGCAGGCCTCTCCCTCTCCCTGGGTAGTAGCAGGCCTCTCCCTCTCCCTGGCTAGCAGCAGGCCTCTCCCTCTCCCTGGCTAGCAGCAGGCCTCTCCCTCTCCCTGGCTAGTAGCAGGCCTCTCCCTCTCCCTGGCTAGTAGCAGGCCTCTCCTTGGCTAGCAGCAGGCCTCTCCCTCTCTCTGGCTAGCAGCAGGCCTCTCCCTCTCCCTGGCTAGCAGCAGGCCTCTCCCTCTCCCTGGCTAGTAGCAGGCCTCTCCCTCTCCCTGGCTAGTAGCAGGCCTCTCCTTGGCTAGCAGCAGGCCTCTCCCTCTCTCTGGCTAGCAGCAGGCCTCTCCCTCTCCCTGGCTAGTAGCAGGCCTCTCCTTGGCTAGCAGCAGGCCTCTCCCTCTCCTTGGCTAGTAGCAGGCCTCTCCCTCTCTCTGGCTAGCAGCAGGCCTCTCCCTCTCCCTGGCTAGTAGCAGTCCTCTCCCTCTCCCTGGCTAGCAGCAGGCCTCTCCCTCTCCCTGGCTAGTAGCAGGCCTCTCCCTCTCCCTGGCTAGCAGCAGGCCAAGCGGGGCCATCTGCTCCCCTACAGCAGGGCCCTCTGCCATCTCCACATGCCTCTCTCCATGGCCACGGCCAACTACATGGAAGTGTAATAGATACAGAGAGAGCTCTATTCATCCCTCTTCCACCCCATGAGACCATGGGCGGTTAATCACAGTCACATCTGCCACAGTTGCTTCCAAACTGTTTGTTGGGCTGGATGGGAGGGAGGGAGGGAATGGTAGGGAGAAAGAGAGTGGTGTTTGGTGTGTGTGAGGTCTTGTTCTAAACAAAGGTCAAATTCAGCTTTTTTCCCCTAAAGAAAAAAGAGTAAAAGTGCAAGTAGTATTTGGTATTTTGATCTTTTCATATTCATCACATACACCTCGACAGCCCTCGACAAGTTGGTACGATAATATAACAGCCGAAATGTCTGTGTCCACAGACGATGAAACAAGACGATCTGGTTGCCAATAGTGACCATGTTCACAGTAAACATTCCATTTACATAGAGTGCAAAGAGGAGGCAATAGCTCCGTGGTGTGATTCGACCACGCTACGCCACATCGGACAACGCCAACAGCGACGGATGGATTCAGACGGATTTAGTTCATGTTCAAAGTCGATCTTTACACAAAACCCACATTGACTCGGGAGTGCGTTCAAGACTTAATTGAGTTATAGGAACCTGCCATAGAAAAAAACGGCCATAGAAAATTTGCCACAGAAAACATAAACTTGCCATATAAAGTTGTCATAGAACTCGAGACATCTCTACTGTGTTTTTTTTGCAAGAGCCTGTCTCCACGTGGTCTTGAATAAGACTTGGATAAGAGTTCCTATAGGGAACTCAGACTGCCAAACAGACGATGTCAGATACTCGGCTCATTGACAGTAGCAGTTTCCTCAGTCCTGCTGCCTGCGGGGCAGACGACAGGCAACTTGTTCCATGGGACAGTTTTATGAAGCAGCCAAACTTCAGTGTAAATGTCCCATTGTTAATCTTCCCTCAGTCTGCTGCTGGAAGGGAAAATGGAACGGCCCAACCTTTGGTGAATGAGCAGTACTGTAAATAACAATTATATCCGTAATAAAACAGTATTGTATACGATGTAATGTATGTGATGTAATGTATATGATGTAATGTATATGATGTAATGTATATGATGTAATGTATATGATGTAATGTACTACCTTTACTCCACTTCACCTTTCTAAACATATTGGTTGATTATCTCTCAGTAGTACTCCTCCTAGACCTGCCAACTGTGTGTGTGTGTGTGTGTCAGTGCGAGTGCAAGTTCGCGAGTAAGTGTGCGAGTGTGCGAGTGTGCGAGTGTGTGAGTGTGTGTGCGAGTGTGCGAGCGTGCGAGTGTGTGTGTGAGTGTGTGTGTGCGAGTGTGCGTGCGTGTGTGTGAGTGTGTGTGCGAGTGTGTGTGCGTGTGTGTGTGCGAGTGTATGTGCGAGTGTGCGAGTGTGTGTGCGAGTGTGCGAGTGTGCATGTGTGCTTTTGTGTGAGTGTGTGTGTGAGTGTGTGCGCGTGGGTGCGTGCGTGAGTGTGTGTGTGAGTGTGTGCTCGTGCGTGAGTGTGTGTGTGTGCGTGTGTGAGTGTGTGTGTGCTTTTGTGTGAGTGTGTGCGTGTGCGTGCGTGAGTGTGTGTGTGAGTGTGTGCTCGTGCGTGAGTGTGTGTGTGAGTGTGTGTGCGAGTGTGCGTGTGTGAGTGTGTGTGTGAGCGTGTGTGCGAGTGTGTGTGTGTGTGTGTGCGCGCGCGTGCGTGAGTGCGTGTGTGCATGTGTGCTTTTGTGTGAGTGTGTGTGTGTGAGTGTGTGCGCGTGGGTGCGTGCGTGTGTGAGAGTAGGAGGATGTCTGTGTGGGAAGACAACATGGGCAGAAAAATACCTTCACATAACGATTACATCATATAAACCAACATTACATGTACATTTATGTGTGATTGCAAATCCCGAATCCCAAGTGATTTAGAAAGCTGCTCAGCGCGTCCACACCACCAAACATGGACTGTATGAGGCCAGACAAACGCAAGGAGAAGGTTCTATGGGAACTTTGGAGCGACGTTGATGGGAGGGTTGTGACTGACCTGTGTTGTAGAAGTCCCAGCATCCTCCCTCTTGGTGCGTCCGTGAGAGATCCACTGTGCTGTCACGGTCTGTCCCCTTGACTCCCCTGGCAAAGACACAAACACAGGGGGGTCAATGAGGAGCAACACATTCATTTCCACACAGTAAGAGGGCAACAGAGCGGTTGTGGGCTCTCATGAAGGTTATACAGGAGTTATATAGAGGTTTCCAGAGATTTTTTCATTTACTGATCAATAAATGGCTAATTACCCAATGATTATTGATTATTGTTCTCTTGATTATTGTGTAGTGCTACGGCAAAAACCCAAACATGCACCCAGGTGGGGCCCAGGACCGAGTTTGGGAAACCCTGCTATAGGGAATAGGGTGCCATTTGGATGAAGCCAATGTACTACTGTCAGAAAAGCAAAATGTATGTGTTGATCTTTATAATTATAACCAAGGTGGCTATTCTCTGTAACGTGAGTCATGGACATGCTTGTGCTGTATGCTGATTGTGTGAACTTCAACAGACATATTCAAGTCTTATTCAAAGGATAATTGTATCAGCTGAGAAATCAAGGTCTACTCTCATTTCCTTTCCTCTCATTTATTTTCCTTTCCTCTCCTCTCATTTCCTTTCCTCACATTTCCTTTCCTTTCCTTTCCTTTCATTTCCTTTCATTTCCTTTCCTTTCCTTTCCTTTCCTTTCATTTCCTTTCCTTTCCTTTCCTCTCCTCTCATTTCCTTTCCTCTCCTCTCAGTTCCTTTCCTTTCCTCTCCTCTCATTTCCTTTCCTTTCCTCTCAGTTCCTTTCCTTTCCTTTCCTCTCCTCTCATTTCCTTTCCTTTCCTCTCAGTTCTTTTCCTTTCCTGTAATGTATTCTCCTCTCCCTCCATGTACTGAATGAGAGAACCCGCCTGCCTGTGGATGCAAACCCAGAATCATCCTTCCAGGAAATGAGAAAGAACAAACTTGTGGGTGGAGAGGATAGACCCCTCATTTGTCTGAGTCTATCATCTGCTCGATCTCTGGCCTACTGATTGGATGAGTCACCGCCAGGGCCAATCAGGCGGTGCCGGGTCATTAACATGGACCCTTGCAGAGAAGACGCGTGGAAATAAATAGGCTAATCATTATGAGAGAGAGAGAGAGAGAGAGAGAGAGAGAGAGAGAGAGAGAGAGAGAGAGAGAGAGAGAGAGAGAGAGAGAGAGAGAGAGAGAGAGAGAGAGAGAGAGAAGAGAGAGAGAGAGAGCAGAGAGAGAGAGAGAGAGAGAGAGAGAGAGATAGATAGAGAGAGAGAGAGAGAGAGAGAGAGAGAGAGAGAGAGAGAGAGAGAGAGAGAGAGAGAGAGACAGAGAGACAGAGAGAGAGAGAGAGAGAGACAGAGAGAGAGATTCAGCCTTGAACCTTATCATGCACATCCCAGTCATTCTGAATCTGATATGTACATCTGATGGTTTCTGCCGTGCTGATGCCGTTGTCCCTGAAGCAGATAACATTGGTAAGTCTCTACACAGGCAACTCATCAACGCTCTTTGATTTGAACACAAAGTTCCCACTGTGTCTAATTAAGTCGAGGCACCAGTCCATGATGGCGAAGCTTCGAACGCCAGAATCACTTGCCTCTACCCCTACCTCTTCCATCGCAGTCACCATAATTCTGCCTTTTTGCCTTTAAGTGAGTGGCTTTCTGGTCGAGGGCTCTCTGAGAAAGCTCATCCAGTTATGCAAACAATGGCCGCCCAGCAAGAGAGAGGGTGCCTTTGTATAGAACCTCTTTCCACGTCCGTGTCAGGTACCGCTTTTGAAAACACATCCAAACCACACTGCAAACGCTCTCAAAATACCTTGTCAACCACTGTTGGACATCCATTAACAGCCTCTTATATCTGAATATGTTCATTCTCCTCAGTGTATTTCTACATAACACCTACTCAATCAGTGCTTTGTGGGGGGATTTGTATGTGAGCTACACAGGGTTTTTAGTGTGGGGTTGGTGGATATCATACGCCACCCACTAGAACACTTTGGCTTTTTAAAATATGAATTCAGATAATCCCCCCTGTGTTACCTCAAGGGGGGGGGGGTTCAGATGAAATGTTTCGCTCCTGGTTAAGGTCACCAATTAATAACTGATATGAGTGAGAGGACTCCATAAATGTCAGTAGTATTTCTCCTGTACCTTCTAGGGGGAAGCATTACCACCATAACATTTGAGTCTTTCAGAATCAGAATTGGGACCTTGGTGAAATATAATATAATAATATATAATAGTGGAACAGAACAGAGCACCGGACCTGGGTTCAAATAGTATTGACAATCATTTCAAATACTTCATCTGGGCTTGATTGAGCTTGCCTAGAGCAAAGGAACCAATATCTGGCCACTTGAGGCAGACTAATGCGAATGCTCAAAGTATTTGAAAGATTTCAAATAGTATTTGAACGCAGGTCTGCACGGAGCACCCCTCTGGTTGCCTGGATGGGGTCTGTTTCGCTCTCTTGTGACCCGACTACGCCCCTGACCTGTCAAAAACCATATGGACTCACCCATCTCCCCCTGCTCTCCTCTCCAACCCCCACCCCCGCCATATCCTCTCTCCCCTCCCATAGCTAAACCCCCAGAAACATCCACACCTCCCCTCCCATAGCTAAACCCCCAGAAACATCCACACCCTCCTCCCATAGCTAAACCCCCAGAAACATCCACACCTCCCTCTCATAGCTAAACCCCCAGAAACATCCACACCTCCCCTCCCATAGCTAAACCCCCAGAAACATCCACACCTCCCCTCCCATAGCTAAACCCCCAGAAACATCCACACCTCCCCTCCCATAGCTAAACCCCCAGAAACATCCACACCTCCCTCCCATAGCTAAACCCCCAGAAACATCCACACCTCCCCTCCCATAGCTAAACCCCCAGAAACATCCACACCTCCCCTTCCATAGCTAAACCCCCAGAAACATCCACACCTCCTCCCATAGCTAAACCCCCAGAAACATCCACACCTCCTTCCATAGCTAAACCCCCAGAAACATCCACACCTCCCCTCTCATAGCTAAACCCCCAGAAACATCCACACCTCCCCTCCCATAGCTAAACCCCCAGAAACATCCACACCTCCCCTCCCATAGCTAAACCCCCAGAAACATCCACACCTCCCCTCCCATAGCTAAACCCCCAGAAACATCCACACCTCCCCTCCCATAGCTAAACCCCCCAGAAACATCCACACCTCCCCTCCCATAGCTAAACCCCCAGAAACATCCACACCTCCCCTCCCATAGCTAAACCCCAGAAACATCCACACCTCCCCTCCCATAGCTAAACCCCCAGAAACATCCACACCTCCCCTCCCATAGCTAAACCCCCAGAAACATCCACACCTCCCCTCCCATAGCTAAACCCCCAGAAACATCCACACCTCCCCTCCCATAGCTAAACCCCCAGAAACATCCACACTGCAGCCCTATAATAGCCTTGCCGGTTTCAAGGCTAATGTGGACAAGGCAGGTTAATACCGACTCAATTTTGGGGCTTATGAAATGGAACTCTGATGGCCATAGATGTAGTATTGATCTGTTGATTGATCTGCTGAGGGGATGTGTTGCGCCTGTGAACGTCTTCCAGATCTGTCTTAGTGCCTGGTTTTTCTCTGCTGAGGCACTTAGGAACATCTGAGTGGCAAAGTTACGGTCAGAAGCGGTTATATATGCCCTCTAGAATACCACATAGAACTGCTGCAACTCTTTCTGCAGCCCTTGGTGAAACACTTCAATGAAGGAAATGACTAAATATGAGTGCCGAGAAACTCACCTTGCAGATTTCCTTTCTTACTGTAAAACTAGCTTGTACAGGAAGTTGCACATCTGTTATGAAAAATTGCCTGGCTGAATAAAAAACAGACGTCAGACTCCAAACCAAGACATTTTAAGCTATGCCGCAAAGTAACCTTTCCCGAGACCAGAAAATGTGCATTGGATTCCCAAACTAATGCCTAGGCTTTAGCGCAGCGGGCTAACAGAATCTTGTGGCACGCAGGAGACCCGGTGTTCAAACCGAGGTCGGTCACACAAGCAACAGTATACAGTAGGAAAGCACTGTGCCAGGCTGCCAGCCTGCCAAGCTCCAGAAATGCCACAGCAACTCCCCTGCTCTGTCATTAAAGGCATATTCTCTGCAGAAATCATTAACCCAGCCTAATGGCTTTAGCAGACCGCATTAGAGAGTGGAGGGGGAATGGGGTCCTCCATCACTATTGCCCCAAAATGATGGACCGCGGCTAGACGAAGGCTCCGGGGCGGTTAATGAACGCCCAGGCTGAAGCAACATCCAAGCTACCAGTCAACAAATCACCGCTGTCCCCATTTCTCTTCTCTCCATCTCTCTGTCGCTGTCTCTCTTTGCAGGCAACACTTTCAAAGGGACCTCCAGTGGGGCTTTTTCAATTACTGTGTGTGTGTGTGTGTGTGTGTGTGTGTGTGTGTGTGTGTGTGTGTGTGTGTGTGGGTGGGTGGGTGTGTGGGTGTGTGTGTGTACGTGTGTAATAATCTCCAGTTACAGAGCGTGGAATCTCTCTAGGGTTAGGTGATCTCCAGTTACAGAGCGTGGAATCTCTCTAGGATTAAATTATCTCCAGTTACAGAACGTGGAATCTCTCTAGGGTTAGGTGATCTCCAGTTACAGAGCGTGGAATCTCTCTAGGGTTAAATTATCTCCAGTTACAGAACGTGGAATCTCTCTCGGGTTAAATAATCTCCAGTTACAGAGCGTGGAATCTCTCTAGGATTAAATTATCTCCAGTTACAGAATGTGGAATCTCTCTCGGGTTAAATTATCTCCAGTTACAGAACGTGGAATCTCTCTAGGGTTAGGTGATCTCCAGTTACAGAGCGTGGAATCTCTCTAGGATTAAATTATCTCCAGTTACAGAACGTGGAATCTCTCTAGGGTTAGGTGATCTCCAGTTACAGAGCGTGGAATCTCTCTAGGGTTAAATTATCTCCAGTTACAGAACGTGGAATCTCTCTCGGGTTAAATAATCTCCAGTTACAGAGCGTGGAATCTCTCTAGGATTAAATTATCTCCAGTTACAGAATGTGGAATCTCTCTCGGGTTAAATAATCTCCAGTTACAGAGCGTGGAATCTCTCTAGGGTATAAATCATCTCCAGTTACAGAACGTGGAATCCCTCTAGGGTTAAAAAATCTCCAGTTACAGAGCGTGGAATCTCTCTAGGGTTAAATAATCTCCAGTTACAGAGCTTGGAATTTCTCTAAAGTTAAATTATCTCCAATTACAGAGTGTGGAATCTCTCTAGGGTTAAATAATCTCCAGTTACAGGGCGTGGAATCTCTCTATGCTTAAATGATCTCCAGTTACAGAGCATGGAATCTCCCTAGGGTTAAATGATCTCCAGTTACAGAGTGTGGAATCTCTCTACGGTTAAATAATCTTTCATGTCTGCCTGCTTCTCTCTCTCTCCAAGCTTGTCCATTGTTGCGTTCCAAATGACACCCTATTCTTTATATATAGTGAACTACTTTTGACCAGAACCCTATGGGTTAGTGTATAGTGCATAGTGCAGTATATAGGGAATAGTGTGCTATTTGGGATGGACACCATGTCTCCTATTACTGCTGTTAGTACAGCTGGATGTGTTTATGTCTATGTGTCTGTGGAGAAGACAAGTCCTGTATGTCAGGGTTGTTTCCAGATTTACTGCCGTCTTCAAGTCCGCTCAGACTAGGGGTTGATTAGTTGGAAGTACTTCTAAAAAGAAAAGCGTGCTCTGTGAAAATGTGTAGGCGTACGTGTACTAGTGTTGGTAAAATGTAAAAGATAGAAACGTCCCAACAAGATGACCTCATCGTAGGGAAATGTTTGATGTTGAGCTAACTTCTCCAATGCATTCTTTTCCAAATACGTAACTAAAATAAAAACTGTATTCCCATCGCTAAAATACATTATTAAGAACTAAAATTCATTAGTAAGAACTGAAATACATTACTAAGAACTAAAATACATTACTAAGAACTAAAATACATTATTAAGAACTAAAATTCATTTGTAAGAACTAAAATATATTGCTAAGAACTAAAATACATTACTAAGAACTGAAATACATTACTAAGAACTCATTATTTAGTTTTACTCCACCGGTTAAGTAAACACATGGACAAAATCTCACAAAATACCTTTTGGTACAATGCACACTTAGGACTAGGGAGAGCCATTAGGAAACTAAAGAGCTGATGAAGGAGAAAACTATTTCTCACACCTTTTGTTTCTCTTCTTTCTCTTCCCCTCTCTCTCTTCCCCTCTCTCTCTTCCCCTCTCTCTCTTCCCATCCATCTCTCTCTCAACAGCATTTACCTCCACGTTGTTTTTCCACATTGATTGAGACGAACAAAGGAAAAACCCAACTATGGGAAAAAAGCACCGGATGGTTTATCTTGACATACAGTGCATTTGGAAATTATTCAGACCCCTTGACTTTTTCCACATTTTGTTACGTTACAGCCTTATTCTAAAATGGATTAAATTGTTGTCTCCCTCATGAATCAACACACAATACCCCATAATGACAAAGCAAAAACAGGTTTTTAGAAATTTGTGCAAATTTATATAAAAAAATTAAACTGAAATATCTCATTTACATAAGTATTCAGACCCTTTACTCAGTACTTTGTTGAAGCACCTTTGGCAGCGATTACAGCCTTGAGTCTTCTTGGGTATGATGCTACAAGCTTTGCACACCTGTACTTGGGAGTTTCTCCCATTCTTCTCTGCAGATCCTCTCAAGCTCTGTCAGGTTGGATGGGGAGCATCGCTGAACAGCTATTTTCAGGTCTCTCCAGAGATGTTAGATCGGGTTTGAGTCTGGACTCTGGCAGGGCTACTCAAGGACATTCAGAGACTTGTCCCAAAGCCACTCCTCCGTTGTCTTGGCTGTGTGCTTAGGGTCGTTGTCCTTTTGGAAGGTAAACCTTCGCCCCAGTCTGAAGTCCTGAGCGCTCTGGAGCAGGTTTTCATCAAGGACCTCTCTGTACTTTGCTCCGTTCATCTTTGCCTTGATCCTGACTAGTCTCCCTGCCGCTGAAAAACATCCCCACAGCATGATGTTGCCACCACCATGCTTCACCGTACGGATGGTGCCAGGTTTCCTCCAGATGTGACGCTTGGCATTCAGGTCAAAGAGTTCAATCTTGGTTTCCTCAGACCAGAGAATCTTGTTTCTCATGGTCTGAGAGTCTTTAGGTAACTTTTGGCAAACTCCAATCGGGCTGTCATGTGCCTTTTACTGACAAGTGGCTTCCGTCTGTCCACTCTACCATAAAGGCCTGATTGGTGGAGTGCTGCAGAGATGGTTGTCCTTCTGGAAGGTTCTCCCATCTCCACAGAGGAACTCTGGAGCTCTGTCAGAGTGACCATTGGGTTCTTGTTCACCTCCCTGACCAAGGCCCTTCTCCCCAGATTGCTCAGTTTGGCCGGGTGGCCAGCTCTAGGAAGAGTCTTGGTGGTTCCAAACTTCTTCCATTTAATAATGATGGAGGCCACTGTGTTCTTGGGGACCTTCAATGCTGCAGAAATGTTTTGGTACCCTTCCCCAGATCTGTGCCTGACTCGGAGCTCTACGGACAATTCCTTCGACCTCATGGCTTGGTTTTTGCTCTGACATGCACTGTCAACTGTGGGACCTTATATGGCCAGGTGTGTGCCTTTCCAAATCATGTCCAGTCAATAGAATTTACCACAGGTGGACTCCAATCAAGTTGTGGAAATATCTCACGGATGATCAATGAAAACAGGATACACCTGAGCTCAATTTCGAGTCTCATAGCAAAGGGGTCTGAACACTTATGTAAATAAGGTATTTCTGTTTTTTATTTTTAATATATTTGCTAAAATCTCTAAAAACCAGTTTTCACTTCGTCATTATGGGGTAAGTGTGTAGATTGATGAGGAAAAACATTTATTTAATCCATTTTAGAATAAGGCTATAACGTAACAAAATGTGGAAAAAGGGAAGGCGTCTGAATACTTTCCGAATGCACTATATGTCCATGAGAATGTCACAGAGAAGGACAGACAGGATAGAATGGTTTGACAGTATCAGTCAAAAGTTTGGACCCACCTACTCATTCCAGAGTTTTTCTTTATTTTTACTATTTTCTACATTGTAGAATAATAGTGAAGACATCAAAACTATGAAATAACACATATGGAATCATGTAGTAACCAAAAAAGTGTTAAACAAATCAAAATATATTTTATATTTGAGATTCTTCAAAGTAGCCACCCTTTGCCTTATAATATAATATGCCATTTAGCAGACGCTTTTATCCAAAGCGACTTACAGTCATGTGTGCATAAATTTTTACATATGGGTGGTCCCGGGGATCGAACCCACTACCCTGGCGTTACAAGCGCCGTGCTCTACCAATTGAGCTACAGAGGAATCATAACAGGGGCTTGTCACACTCCTGGCCTTCTCTCAACCAGCTTCACCTGGAATGCTTTTCCAACAGTCTTGAAGGAGTTCCCATATATGCTGAGCACTTGTTGGCTGCCTTTCCTTCACTATGCGGTCCAACTCACCCCAAACCATCTCAATTGGGTTGAGGTCGGGTGATTGTGGAGGCCAGGTCATCTGATGCAGCACTCCATCACTCTCCTTCTTGGTCAAATAGCCCTTACACAGCCTGGAGGTGTGTTGGGTCATTGTCCTGTTGAAAAACAAATGATAGTCCCACAAAGCGCAAACCAGATGGGTTGGTGTATCACTGCAGAATGCTGTGGTAGTCATGCTTGTAAAGTGTGCCTTGAATTCTAAATAAATCACAGACAGTGTCACCAGCAAAGTCCCCCCCACACCATCACACCTCCTCCTCCATGCTTCACGGTGGGTACCACACATGCGGAGATCATCCGTTCACCTACTCTGCATCTCACAAAGACACGGCGGTTGGAACCAAAAATCTCACAGGACAGATTTCCACCGGTCTAATGTCCATTGCTTGTGTTTCTTGGCCCAAGCAAGTCTCTTCTTCGTTTTCTCTTTGCTTATTTGAGCTGTTCTTGCCATAATATGGACTTGGTCTTTTACCAAATAGGGCTATCTTCTGTATACCACCCCTACCTTGTCACAACACAACTGATTGGCTCAAACGCATTAAGAAGGAAAGAAATTCCACAAATTAACTTTTAACAAGGCACACCTGTTAATTGAGGTGAAGCTGGTTCAGAGAATGCCAAGAGTGTGCAAAGCTGTCATCAAGGCAAAGGGTGGCTACTTTGAAGAGTCTCAAATATAAAATATATTTAGATTTGTTTAACACTTTTTTTGGTTAATACATGATTCCATATGTGTTATTTCATAGTTTTGATATCTTCACTATTATTCTACAATGTAGAAAATAGTAAAAAAATAAAGAAAAACCCAAACTTTTGACTGGTACTGTATGTCCATGAGAGTGTCATTATTGGAGGTCCCATCGTCCTGCCGGTAACTGACCCATCTGCCAGTGAGTTTGTGTCAAAAGAGAAAGGTAACAGCCAAAGTTACAGCATTCACCCAACCTGAGACGACCTAAATTGATTGACGCACCAAATGGCTTCTGTGTTTCCTCAACGCCGTTGCTATCTGATTTGAATGAATGTACAATGTAATGACTTAAATACAATCAACAGCATGTTAATGCAATGGTATTACTTGGCTGATTAATATAATGTAAAAGTGTTGCCAAGCAATCCATTATAACATACTTATATCTGTGAATGGTCAAAGATCCACCATAATGGTTGAAAGGAAAACCTTTTTGAGCCTCGTTATTGTTATTTTATTGTGTTACTATTTTTCCTTTAGTCTATTGAGCACATTTTTCTTACTTACTTTTTTAGAAACTCTGCATTGTTTGGTTAAGGGCTCGTAAGTAAGCGTTTCGCGGTAAGGTTGTATTCGGCGCATGTGACCAATACAATTTTGATTTGATTTTGGTTTGATTTAAGAGGTGAAATTAATTGGGACAACGATTAAAGGTCTCATCTTCCCTCAAAAGACTAGACACTCACTCCAGTGACCCATGATAACACTTTGGAGAAAATAAAACTTTCAAAAAAACACATTTTTTTGGCAGAAACATTTTTCGGAGAAGGAGAAGAAAACATTATTCTTCCCATCTTTCTCCTCTCTTCCTCTCTTCCCTTGCTGCAGCGCTGGATTGTTTCAAGTCATTTCTTTCCGCCTGAAAATGACCCTGCCTTGTGCTGACTCACAGCCTGCTCAGTCCATGTGATTCATAACAATAATGATCCACTCATTTCTAATCAGCTGGAACACACAGGCAGAGTTCATTACCAGCGAAGCTTTCTGCAGTACACAATTTAGGCTTAATGGACTATGCTGGGAATAACAGAAAACAAAAAAATAATGCGGCAGGAAAACTTTGTAGTATTTTTTGTTTGCAGTCAACTAAGTCTGCTGAAGGGGAGCGCTGCTATCCAAACCCAGTTCTGTTTGGTTTGACAGAATGGACTTGGACAGGCCAGATTGTAGAAGTAACATCTAGTTTAAAGTACCATGAAATGGGGCGACCTTCCTCCTCCACTGCCTGACCACCTGCTCCTGACACCCCTCTCTCTCTCTCTCTCTCTCTCTCTCTCTCTCTCTCTCTCTCTCTCTCTCTCTCTCTCTCTCTCTCTCTCTCTCCCTCCCTCCCTCCCTCCCTCTCTCTCTCTCTCTCTCTCTCTCTCTCTCTCTCTCTCTCTCTCTCTC
The DNA here is from genome assembly GCF_020615455.1 of Coregonus clupeaformis. Classification (NCBI taxonomy): domain Eukaryota; kingdom Metazoa; phylum Chordata; class Actinopteri; order Salmoniformes; family Salmonidae; genus Coregonus; species Coregonus clupeaformis. The sequence continues at coordinate 6,787 of NW_025536161.1, read as the reverse complement.
TCTCTCTCCTCTCTCTCTCTCTCTCTCTCTCTCTCTCTCTCTCTCCCTCTCTCTCTCCCTCTCTCTCTCTCTCTCTCTCTCCCTCTCTCTCTCTCTCTCTCTCTCTCTCTCTCTCTCTCTCTCTCTCTCTCTCTCTCTCTCTCTCTCTCTCTCCCTCTCTCTCTCTCTCTCTGGGGAGGGGAGAGATGAATATCAGACTGTGTGAACATTCCATCTTCCTCATGGACAGTATCTGTATTGAGAGGCTCCATGGTCACTAACTTCTGATAATTAGTATCACTAACTTCTGATGATTAGTATCACTAACTTCTGAGGGGAAAATCAACTTGTTATCTCAGATCTGGCACAAAGGATCCTTCACATTAATATCCATGCATTTATGCAATGTTTGACACAACTCTTTTTCCGGCAATACCTGTATGGCATAAAGTGCAGAACAATATTGAAGTTAGAGGCGATAAGACATAATGACAGCTTTCATCCTGTCTTGTTTGCTAGACTGCCCTCTTCCAAATCATGCACGTGGAATCCCAATACTGTTCCCAGTGATTTTTCTCCTCTCCCTGTCTCTCCTTCGTTCCTTCTTTCCCTCAGGTGCATACCCAGCGTACGTGGAGAGAGAACTGAGAGCACACAGCACATGCTCGCTGATACGGAGTTCCGGGCAAAATGGCATCAGATAACGGTCCACAATTCCCTGCTCTCTCTGTCTGGGTCTCTCTGCCTGGGTCTCTCTGCCTGGGTCTCTCTGCCTGGGTCTCTCTGTCTGGGTCTCTCTGTCTGGGTCTCTCTGCCTGGGTCTCTCTGCCTGGGTCTCTCTGTCTGGGTCTCTCTGTCTGGGTCTCTCTGCCTGGGTCTCTCTGCCTGGGTCTCTCTGCCTGGGTCTCTCTGTCTGGGTCTCTCTGCCTGGGTCTATCTGTCTGAGTCACTCTGTCTGGGTCTCTCTGTCTGGGTCTCTCTGCCTGGGTCTCTCTGCCTGGGTCTCTCTGTCTGGGTCTCTCTGCCTGGGTCTCTCTGCCTGGGTCTCTCTGTCTGGGTCTCTCTGCCTGGGTCTCTCTGCCTGGGTCTCTCTGTCTGGGTCTCTCTGTCTGGGTCTCTCTGCCTGGGTCTCTCTGTCTGGGTCTCTCTGCCTGGGTCTCTCTGTCTGGGTCTCTGTGAAACGATGGGTGTTGGGGGAGTAAAGGGGTGAGGTGGGAGGTGTTGGGGTAGAAGAGGGGGTATGGTGGATGAATAGGAGGGAGGTGGAAGGGGTGTGGAGGAGCAGGTGGAGAATAGGGGGTATGGTGGATGAATAGGAGGGAGGTGGGAGGGGTGTGGAGGAGCAGGGGGAGAAGAGGGGGTATGGTGGATGAATAGGAGGGAGGTGGGAGGGGTGTGGAGGAGCAGGGGGAGAAGAGGGGGTATGGTGGATGAATAGGAGGGAGGTGGGAGGGGTGTGGAGGAGCAGGGGGAGAAGAGGGGGTATGGTGGATGAATAGGAGATGGAGGTGGGAGGGGTGTGGAGGTGCTGGTGGTGGGAGGAGAGGAGGATAATCTGCCGCTTGGCGTTCCATTCCCACCACCCCGGGCCATGAATCTTCCAGCAGCCCCAGTTTCTGTGAATCTCTCTGGCTCTGTGTTTCAGAGCAGAGTGCTAGGGCTCCGTGCCACAGCCACAAATGAGGCCGTTAGGAACGGGAGCAGGCGGATGGCTCTGCTTCTCTCAGCGAGTCTGCATGTCGGTATGGGGGTGATTTGCCCCCCTCTACCCCCTCTTCCCTCCCTCTCCATCCCCCTCCTAGATTAAT